>NC_087513.1:161803872-162103872 GCF_963921805.1 Phalacrocorax carbo
TTATGGGAACATATAAATTGTCATACTGGGACAAGTCAATGGGTCGCCTAGTCTCATATCCTCTCTTACTGGGGCCAAAGACAAGACATCTCAAGCAGGTGTTCGGCACCCTGAGCCTGCGCCTGTCATTCTCTCTTGTGTATATCTTCCACTGAAATAAAAGGCACATAACATTTTGCCTTTGGCTGCAAGGGTGCACTGAACAGATGTCTTCGCTGAACCGTCCACAGTGACATTTAAATCTTTTTTTTCCCTGAGAGATTACAGCTAATTCAGAACTTAATCACATATACAAATAGTGTAGATGTAATTTCCAAACAGCTTTTATGTACTGGTCTGGGTACTGTGCCCCTTAATGCTGCTAATTACGGGTTGGTTATCCAGGGATACAACCTTCTTAGGAAAGAAGCAAATCTAAGTTCTAAACTTTTTCCCAGCTGAGACCTTTTTTTGTTTCAATGCAAAATGTATTTGCACTTTTTAGGCTTAAAAGAAAGCAAGTACAACTATTCTATCGTAACAGTCTAATTAATTTTGTCTTCTTTTGAAAAAAATACCTATCTTTTCAAAGATAGACCTTAAGAAATGAAGAATCGTCCTCTTTGAAACATTTCAAAAGCTTGAGTCCCAGTATTGACAACCTTATCCATTTAAACATTGTGAACTAGGCTCCAGAGACTCAAAACTCTCTTTAGAGAAGACTCTAAACAAGACTTCAACAGAGCACTGAAATAGTGAGTGGATGGCCTTACTTGTTATCTACCTTCAGATGCCTTAAAAGTTCAAGTTTTCATTCTTTTTTTTGAAGGGAAAAAAAAGACTAAGAAAATCACCAGAACATAAAACTAAAGAATAAGAATTAAGCAGACCTCTTTATTTCAGTAATAAAATGAAGGGAAAGGGAAAGAGAAAAGAAGAAAGAGGAGTGCACCTGGAAAATTGTGTCCTGTTCTGGTCCTCACTGTTCAAAAAAGATGCGTATAGACTGGAGACGGTCCAAAGGAGGGCCATGAAGATGATCAAAGGGGTGGAGAACCTGCCCTGTGAGGAAAGACTGAAAGAGTTAGGTCTTTTCTCCATGGAGAAGAGAAGGCTCAGTCAGGAACTCTTCACAGTGTTCCAGTACTCAAAGGGCAGCTACAAAGAGGACAGAAGCTCTCTCTTCACAGGAGCACAGGGAGAAAACAAGGGACAACAACTACAAGTTGCACTGGGAGAGTTTTCATCTCACCATGAGAAATTTTTTCCATTGAAAACAATCATTCACTGCTACAACCTCCCCACAGATGTGGTGGAGTCCCCACTGCTCAAGGTTTTCAAGATGTGATTGAACAGGGTCCTTGGATAATCTCATCTAAGCTCCCTTTCCACCAAAAGTCTGGACAAGATGATCTGTTGGGGTCCCTTTCGACCTGGACTGTTCTGTGATTGATTCTACAATTCTAGGAAAGAGGAAAAAGGAAAGAGAGAGGAAAGGAAAGAGAAAAAAAGAAAAATGAAAAAAAGGGGGAAAACCTAAGCAACACTATTTTCCAACGCCACAACGTGGAGAACTGCAACAGGCACTGCTCAGACAAACAAAGTTCTCCACAGTGCTTCCTCCACACAAAGGGTGCAATGACTGCTAGCAGTGCTTCTTCTTAACTTGAACTCTAAATAAAACAAAATCTAAACACATTCTGGTTGCCAGGGCTGAATAATTCCAGAGACCTTGCCATAGTTTCTGTAGGTCATTATAATTAATTAAAATTCACAATGCTTTGATCTCTGCTTTGAATGTAAAGTACCTCACACTCATCTGCACTGCATTTCCTTTTCTATGTTTTTCACAGCTAGTTTCAGTTATTTCCCTCTCAAGTGCCTCAGAATTCATTCTCTCCTTGACTACCATTTTGTTCTCAATAGAATGCTGAGCTACCCCAATTTAAGATTATAAATAAAGAAGCTGCGGGTATAAATTTAGTGACCAAAGTAAATAAATTAGTATCTTTTGCCTAAACTGAATTTATTTATATTTATGACAAGGGAAAAGTTGAACTTAATGCAAAACAAATGACTTTTTAAAGAAGGAAGATTAGATTGCTGTTTTAGCTGTGTCACTGTCACTCTGTGCGTGTGTGCGTGTGTGTGTGTGTGTATACTCTTGATCCCTAGCAAATACAAAGCTGTATGACTTCATTTAAGTAAAGGTTAATTCAGTTCAACTGAACTACCAAGTGGGCAAGAAGTATCTTTAACTGACGAAACTTTGGCCAAAATAGAAAGCTTTTTGTATGTGCTTTTCTTTCCTTCTCACAAAGATGTTCTAATGTTGCTCCCATGCTCTTATCATGCCACGTGCTGCTGGGTAAAGTCATTCACACCTGCGGGAGGACACGAGACAGTGGGGGCTTCTGATGATGGTGTTACGGGGTGGCCATCCTGGGACCCAAATAACCCCTGCCCAGCCCTCAGCCCCTGTTGCAGTGTTATGGTATGACAACGTGAGGATCACTGTCCTCTCTGGCTTTGAAATGCTTCTGGAGCTCTGTTTGCCCTGTCTAACTGCCCCATGCAGGCTGTGCCCATGGTCTTTACCTGTGTCTAAAACAGAAGTCAGGCTTCAGCTTTTCCAGTATGCAGCTTCCAGAGAAGGAAGGTTGGCACTCTTACCTAAGTCCTCTTCAAAATCAATGAGAAGACCATTAGGACTGGAAAGACCATAACCTTAAACTAGCCTGAACACAAACCACAGTGACATACTGGCAGTAACAGAAACTTAGGCCCAGAAAGCATCCAGAGTGAAAGTATGTTGAAAGTGGAGTAGAAAATTAGGCACAAGAACAACTGGGTTTGATTATCAGAGCTTCTAAGAAACCACCCTTTCATTAGCAGAATCCTGAAAAACAAGTGAAGTAATACCCTCAGGAGCCATACTTTTTCTTCAGAAAAGAGATTACAAATGTAAAGAGAACAGAATAAGAAAAATGGAGAGAAGCATCTCTGTGCTATTTGAACAGCTAACAAAGAACTGGCACAGAGAAAGTCGACTGAAAAAAGCATCAAAGCCAAATGAAGATTAGAAATGACCATTACAGAAGTGAAGACTTGAAATAGCTTTCAATAAAACTTTATCTTTTATTTCCCTTTTACTTTGCATTCTTTTACTTTCATTCTTCCATCTTTTTATAAATTTCTTCTCACTCTCCTTTTTTACTTTTATTTTTGCTCCAAATTCCCTTCTCACACCTTTGCATTTCATAACAGCATGTGTTAATCTCAGATGTCTATCCATTCGTTACACTACTTACTGGTTCCCACACTCTATTCCCAGTAAACAGCGAGATATTTCTCTACCAAGCCTAAAGAGAAAACGAAAATGTACAATGACATCACATCACACTACTTGCAGCCTCTTATGCCACTGAATATGGAGAGGCTAAGCCTACAAATTATTTACTTAGAACACCTTTCAAAAAAAATTCTCATCTACTTCTGTCCTCTTTGAACTGGGGTTTTCCATTTAGAATAATCTGTCAGAGTACATATAGCAGTCATGAATACCCAGCAAATAAATGAGCTTTGAAAATAACCCCAGATACAATTTCCCGTAAGCATTATTTGGATTGGCAAACCTCTCCCTATGAATTGTTTTTTGTATACTCCACTGCTGTGGACTAACAGTATCTTCCATCTGTTTTAACTAGACAAATAAAAGATGCCTACTTTTCCCATCACCAAAACCATAACTCTTGTCATCGAGATCTCCTCCCTTTGTGAAATTCTGTGAAGAAGTAGATACATGTTTTCCATTACTTCATTCTTTTAAATATAGGAATTGAACAAATTCCATTAAAGGTTTTCATAACCATTTTTTCAATTCCTGAAAGAAAGCAAGGTATCATTTTATACCTCTTTTCTCAAGTGATCTGCATAGTAACATATACTACAGTAATTCTCAATGCGAATAGTTTTATTTACAATTTACCAAACTACTCTCCTTAGAGGAGTTTTTTTGTTAAAATATACAGGTTGACACAAATGGAACATTTTCGCTCAACTGAACTTCAGCACTTTTTAACCCTCATATGGAAACAAGGTTAACCTTTTATTTTTCAGTTTTGCACTGTGTGTTTCTCTGTAAGCACTATATTTTTTATTTCTGCTTACATGTCCATAGCTCTGAGCAGAGTCGTTTCAAAACCTACCATAACTTTTTGAGGGAATACAAAAGTTTTTAAGATGGCTGCCAGCTGTTTCATACCAAATACCTAACCATATTTGGATGTTTCAATTTTTTTAAGCCACAAAATAACACTGGAACACTATAGGTAGATTTGTATGTTCCCAGCAATTGAAACTCCTTGCAGTTTCTGGTACTAGAATATAGGAAAAGAATTTTGCTTAGGAAAATCTGAATTCATTCTATTCCAGTAAGCATTTTTGTAAACTTGAGAAAACTACATTCCTTCCTACAATTTTATTGTAGCCTTGCAGGTAAGCATTCCCACAACCGAAAGAATAATAATTTCTTGATTTACTTCTATGGCCTGAAAAAAATCGCATTTACTCTACTTGAAGGAAGGAGGAAGAAGGTGTGCGTGAGTTCTGCAACTGCCACACACCAAGATGGAAGGGTAAATTGCTGGAAACATGATAAAACACAAAGACCCATCTTGTGGGTCAGTTGTGAAGCTAAATAATTTCATTTTAACTGAGATAAATCAGAGTTATGACATCCTTTGAAAGGAATGCTGGAGAAGGTCATTATGAAACCAGACCTGTTCATGAAACTTTCCTCATATTTCTAAAGCCTGGTTCCTAATTCGGGAAATATAAAAACCCCACCAAAACCAAAGATACCTGCAACAGATTCCAAAATGTGCTCTACTTGTATTCTGTTCACATGAGCGCTGAGTTGTTTTTAAGGCCATATTTCAACTGAATGAAAGCTTGGGAATCAATCAAAGGAATGAATACATAGCAGTGCTATGATGTTTAAGATGCTTCCATTCCTTCTCCGTATGGGGAAACACTTCCCATACCGTTCTGAGAGGCTGTTCTCTCCTATCTACTATTTGGGCTCTTTTGGTCTGCCTTGCATAGTGTTCCAGTGCCAGTATTGCTCAAAGATGGTATTCAGTAAACATGAAAGGATATTTGTTTTTCAGAAACCCAGGAAATTATTGCTTTTTTCATATGTTAGTTACTGAAAAGAGAAGCTCTTTCGCTTACTCACCCCACCTGCCCTTATTGTTCTGAAGTTATTTACAAATAAGGTGAAAAGCACTTCACAGAAGCATTTAACGTTGGAGCTTATTTGTATGCAGAACACATGGTACCGAATACAGTGCAGAAAACATTACTTAATACAAAAATATGCTAAGGGAATTATGGTGTCATCTTCAGAATCTGACAAATTGCCCAGTGTATGAAATGTTTAGACACTGGTGGCTTACTTGGGATGCACATGAGTGGCAATAAAATCACAGGGTCTCCAAGACAAAGTTTGAATTTTGAATTGATTGCAGAGAAATTCTGGCAGGACCCTTGTCAAGCTGCAGTTGATTTCTTTAGCTAGAATTTGGCATGTAAACAAAGAGAAGATTTTGCCATTTATTTCATTCCATATTTTTGGATTTCTGTGCCATGTCCCTGATGGTAACTTTTCTTTTTTTCTTCACTCACAAACTGCTCATTTCTGCAGCGGCACCTGGGATGGATGGCAAACTAACAACACAAATGCAAGTGCTAGAAGCAAAACAAACCCACAAAGCCCGTTGCAATGTAAGGGTGCACAGTGTTCCTTGTGTCTTGGCATCAACTCACCCCCTCAACTGTCATTTTTACTCCAAGATTATTAATCTTTTTTCTTCTTCTGAGTAAAGATTACAAAATAAGCCAGTTGCTGTAGTTTGATGTGGTGTGCTTTCTTCCTGTTACAGCTATAAAGTACAGTGAATTTGAATCTGGTAAGTGTGAAAGGTGTTGAATTTCCATGCACACTCCTCACATCAACGCTCAAAGATACCTAGGATGCTTACTTCTACAGTGTCCCTTAATGATCTGAGCCATCTTTCGATGAACATATATGGGAGGTAAGGCGCCCACAAAACTTTCTTTCCTATATCCTACTCAAGAGTTCCACAGACATTCTCCACTTTTACTCAAATTAATAGATTACTTAATATTGTATTAAACCTGTCAACTTAAAAAGCTTGTTTAATCCTACTAATGGGAATAAGAGTATTCACAAAATAGTCTCTGGACACCTGGAGTTGGACACCATCAAAAAACCCAAAAACCTCTGTCCCTAGCAGTACTAAAAGATGACTTTCTCTGTTTTTAAATAAAAATGAAATCTTAAGAGGAACCTCGACTCAGTTTATGAGCGTAAACTGAGTGATATTCTGCATAAGGATCCAAATTCTTTCTCTTTGTGTTTATGGGAGCTGAATTGAACAAAGAATCTGGTTCTCAGGCTACCACCCTCCTCCTTCTTAAAATAGTTTTCCTCACATTTCATGGATTTAGTCACCTACTTCGCATGCAGAGATAGTGGGTTTTCACAGGGCAGAGGAGAGCTTAGCTTTTAGTTTTGTGGTAAAAGCACCAAAATCACCCTTTTGCATCTTTTGAATGAAAACTGCAAATTTAATTTGGGGTGTGGTAGCTTTGATCTTTTTTCCTGTCTTGGAAAATACCTTAGGCAAAACAAAATGCTTGCACAGGCATCTAGAAACGTTCTTCACTCCCCAGAAATGTACACAAAGAAGTTAAAAAAAAAAGTTAAGTATGGAGAATGTCTCTCAGTCGAATCTGTATGCCAAATGCAGCAATCCACTCTAGTCTCAATCCAGAAGACAATAAATCTTTGCATTAATTTACTGAAATTAGTAAGACAGTGTTGGCTTTTACTATTAGACTTCTATTAACATTTCATTGGATCAGGGTCATTAAGGCTTTCTTCAATATGCATGCTTATGCCACCCAGTCGGAAGAACCTGCCAGTGTCATTGCAAAGCACCACAGCATCCACTAAGCAGTGACTATCTTTGGTTCATTTAAACTGAAGCATGTTCACAAAATATTCAAAATAACAGAGTTGCAAAACCCCAAAATGTTACCAAACAAAAAATCAGATAGGAAAATAACAGATGACACCACTTTTGCACAGTCACCCACAACACAAGCTCTGCCAGTCTGAGATATGTAAGGAAATCTTTTTTTCAGTTGGACACCGAGGTGCCCAAATAATGGTTAGAAATGTTCTGCTAGATGCCAGGGAAAGAAGTATTTCGGAGGATGAGATAAAAGCCTGAGTGTCACAGGCATCTATGAGTTTCTTATGAACAGATAAAACATAGGTTTTATGGTATGGTTTTATCACATTTTCCTGTGCCTTTGGGATTCTGTGATGTTAGCACTGTTTTATAAGGGACCCCATGGGATGTCCTATTCTTTCCGTTTCACTGCGGGACCACAGTGGTGGGAAGAAAAAATGTAATTACTGGGATTTTATACCTTTATTCCTCTTGAGTGACTTAGAGTCTTTGCCTTAATGTGATTTTGAATTAATATCTTTTGGGGAGTGCAGACAGGAAAGACAGTCTCTTTCTGGATTAAAAGAAGATATATTAAAGATGAAATTAAAAAGAGCTAAATTGGGATGTTGATTGGGAATATGCTAACAATCATGCTGTCCTTTTCAGGTTTTTCTTTTGGAAATGTTACAGGACAACATGAAAAATATTGGATCTGCTGAAGGAGAGTGATAAATAACGTGACTTATGCCTTCACAATGTTAGTTCTCTCATGATATTTGTGAGCAAGGCTTGTTTGGGGCATACATAAAACGAGTTGATGCTCTCAGTTCAATGAATTGGCTTCTTTTGTTTCACACACAAAAAAAATGCAGGTGCAGATTGCTGCAGATTTGAAGTTGAATGATCACCAGGTTATGGGTCATGAGGTTGAAAAACTCCCTTCACTTTAGACATCATACTTTTCAAGTGTAAAAAACCAAAACAAAACCATGACTAGATATATCTGTCAGCAAACGTGTTGTGACACTGATTCCACAGAACCTGTTTTGTGGATAAGCAAATGAATTCAGCTTCTACTGCTGTCAGCCCTTTCAGAAGCAGTACATTTCACTCAAGGAATGTTAGCAGAAAGCTGACTCAGTCTGTAACCCTAAATGAGGCCATTCAGTTCTAGTGAGTTAGAAAAAATTTTCTTGAAGAACTACACAACTGATTTGGAAAAACAAACACAATCCAGATTTCAGCCCCACCTAACAGGAGTGCCACCCTCCAGACCCGATGCAGGTAGTTACTAACCAGAATTTCTAACATGCCAGTCCAGTGCATTGGCACTCTCAGCACAGCAAAACACGAGTTCTTCACAGGGGTGGACAGAGGGTGAAAGAAGTGTATTTTTCAATCCACATCCGTCCAGAGTTCCCAAATTATAGCAGTGTTGGACATGTTTTAGTTGTTTTCAGGAACACACCAGTCCTACCTGGCTTGCAGGAGTTCCTTCACAGACTGTCAAGCACATGTTTTCTGGCACCTATTCCAGGTGGCACTGTCAAACAGGGGCCATGTTATTTCATGTACAGCATCCAACTGTGTCATAAGGCACACGGTAACACATGCACTGCACTTTGCTTCCAAAAGACCGTAAGATGATTCACAGTTATAAACCTTCTTCCTGAGATTACATTTCAGCCAGGGTATCACGTCCTAAGCATCATGTTATTTAAAACTCTAATGATCTACAGTTGACAAACATACAGGTATTAACCTTAATAAGGATTGATCACATGGTTAATTATCAGTTGCAACTGTGCTATGTCATATATTACAATAACAGCAATGCCAACCATTTTATGTTGTGATTCCCTTCCCAAACTGTTAATGCCGTAAGTTAATGATTTGATAAAGTTCAGATTGCTGATATAATCAGATCACAGCTGCTTTGGTAATGAGTGCTATAGAGATGTCTATAACTAGGTTATCTAATTAAGTATTAACATATCCATTGCAATATCCATCATTATGCTCTAATGCTGTCCTTCTCAAATACCCATTTTGGGAATCCTTGCTAGTATAATTTGCGCTGGGGCTCACCTGCAAAATGAAATACATTGACACTTACCTAGCAGGAATCTCAGTGGAGCATTTGCAGGTTGTGCTGCTACCACCATATGGGGAAAAGCTGGCATGAGGCTAACTCCACAGCGGGGGTTCCACTGCGAGTGCTCCCACTGCTGCCTTGCCAGCCAGCAGCCTTCAGCAATCATGGAATCACAGAACCACAGAGTCATAGAATGTCCTGAGTTGGAAGGAACCCACAAGGATCATCAAGTCCAACTCCTGTCCCTGCACAGGACAACCTCAAATTCACACCGCGTCTCTGAGGGCATTGTCCAAATGCTTCTTGAATAGTGTCTGGCTTGGCGCCGTGACTGCCTCCCTGGGGAGCCTGACTACCCCCTGGGTGAAGAGCTTTCTCCTAATACCCAACCTAAACCTCCCCTGGCACATCCTCCTGCCATTCCCTCGGGTCCTGTCATTGGTCCCCAGAGAGAAGAAATCAGCGCCTGCCCCTCCTCCTCTTCCCCTTGTGAGGAAGCTGTAGACCACAATGAGGTGTCCCCTCAGTCTCCTCCAGGCTGAACAAACCAAGTGACTTTACCTGCTCATCATACGGCTTCCCCTCTAAAGCCTTAGTGTACTGTGGTGCCCAAAACTGCACACAGCACTCACAGTGAGGCTGCACCAGCGCAGAGTAGAGTGGGACAACCACTTCCCTCAACTGACTATCAGGACAGTGCTTGGTGCACCCCAGGACATGGTTGGCCCTCTTGGCTGCCAGGGCGCTCTGTTGGCTCACGTTCAACTTGCCATTGACCAGAACCCCCAGGTCCCTCTCTGCAGAGCTGCTCTCCAGCCTCTCGTTCCCCAGTCTGTACGTACATCCAGGGTGGCCGTGCCCCAGGTGCAAAACCCGGCACTTGCCCTTGTTAAACTTCATATGGTTGGTGACTGCCCAGCTCTCTCATTTGTCTAGGTCTCTCTGCGGGGCCTCTCTGCCCTCGAGTGTCAGCAGCTCCTCCCAATTTTGTGTCATCAGCAAACTTAATTAGTATTCCTTCCAGGCCTGCATCCAAGTCATTTATGAAGAGATTAAAGAGAACTGGCCCTAAGATGGATCCCTACAGAACCCTGCTAGTGACTGGCCCCAGCCTGATGTAACCCCATTTACTGTGACCCTTTGAGCCCGACCCATCAGCCAATTGCTCACCCACTGCATTACGTGTTTCTCCAGCTGTGTGCTGGGCGTTTTGTCCAGGAGGATACTGTGAGAGGCAGTACTGAAAGCTTTACTGAAATCCAAAAAGATTACAATGACTGACTTACCTTGGTCAATAGGTGGGTGACCTTGTCATAGAAAGAAATTAAGTTTGTTAAGCAGGACTTTCCCCTTGTGAACGCGTGCTGGCTAGGACCAATGACTGCATTGTCTTTCAGGTGTTTTTCAATAACTCCCAGAATAATCTTCTCCATAATTTTACCAGGTACAGAAGTGAGACTGACAGGCCTGTAGTTACTGGGGTCATCCCTGTTGCCCTTCCTGAAGATTGGGGCAACATTTGCCAGCTTCCAATCAACTGGGACCTCTCCAGATTCCCAAGAGCATTGAAAATCACTGAAAGAACTCTTGCTATGACATCAGCCACCATTGACTTAGAGGGATCCAGCTGGAGCAGAAAGTCCTGTACAAGGTCAGCATTGATTGGGGGTTTATCATTCCCACAGTCATGGCTCTCCAGCCCAGACGCCATCATCGGTGTTGAAGATGAAGGTGAACAAAGCATTAAATGACTGTGCTTTGTCTATGTCCCTGTTTGTGAGGTGACCATGCTCACCAAGTAACGGGCCAATGTTATTTCTGGGCTGCCTTTTTCCATTAACATATTTTAAAAGCCCATTTTATTTTCCTTCACAGTGCTGGCCAGCTTCAACTCCAACTGAGCTTTGGCCACATGAATTTCCTCCCTGCAGTGGTGAACAGCATCCCTATAGTCCTACCATGTTACCTGACCTTGCTTCCACTGGCCATATACTTTCTTTTTTCTTCTTATTTCTACAAAAAGATCCCTGCTTAGCCAAGCCGGTCTTCAGCCTCACTTGCCTGACTTCCTGCATTTTGGAATTGCCTGCTCCTCTGCTCTTAGGAGGTGGTACTGAAAAAGTGACCAGCAGTGATGGACCCCAGCACCTTCAAAAGCTTTTCCCCAGGGAACCTTACTAAGCAGTGCCCTGAGCAACCTGAAATTTGCTCTCCTCATATCCAGAGTTGAGGTCTTGCTGGCAGTTTTCCCCCTGTAACAGTAGAATTTAAACTTGACTGCTTCGTGGTTACTGTGGCCAAGGCAACCACCAATTCCCACTTCACCCACAAGACCCTCTCTGTTAATAAGCAACAAATCGAGCAAGACACCTTTCATGGCCGGTTCCCTTAGTACCTGTACCAAGAAGTTATCATCCAGATGGCTTAGGAATCTTCTGGACCTGTTTGTCCCAGCTGTGTGGTATTCCCAGTTGACATCTGGCAAGTTGAAGTCCCCCATAAGGACCAGAGCAGATGAGTTAGAGGCGTCCCTTAGTTCCTTAAAGAATAACTCATCAGTGTCATCATCCTGGCTGGGTGGTCTATAGCAGACTCCCATGACAATATCCACTTTATTTGTCTGTCCCTTAATCGTCACCCAGAGAGTCTCAACTGTGCCATTGCCAAGTGCAAGCTCCACACTCTCCAGCTCCTCCACTACATAAAATGCCATCCCCTGCCCTGCCTATCCCTTCTGAAGAGCCTGTAACCATCCATCATGGCACACCAGTCACAGGACTCATTCTACCAGGTTTCATTTATGCTCATGCTGTCATATCTCTGGGACCTGGCCAAGGCTTCCAGCTCCTCGTTTGTTCCCCGTGCTGCATGCATTTGTGTAGGAACACTTCAAGTGCACTTCATTGTGCCCATTGCCACATGGAAGTCTGAAGAATCTCACGAGCATGCAGCTCCTTGAATCTCGGCGTGCCATCCCATTGATCGTCACTGACTAGCCTGATATTGTCCTTTCTATCAATCAGCCCTGCTAGCTCCTGAGCAAAAACCCTTTTCCCCTTCTGAGAAAGGTGCATCCCATTGGATGTCAGTAGACCTGTGAGAAATAAAATCCAAAGTTCCGCCAATGACACCAGCCTTGGAGTCACGTGCTGATGAGGTGGGCCTGCCTGTTCCATTCAGTATTCTTCCCCACTACTGAAAGAAGAAAATACTACTTGAGCACCTGATTCTTCAACCAGCCACCCCAAGGCTCTTAAATCCCTTTTGATTGCCTTTGGACTTCTCTTTGCTACCTCTTCTCTGCCGACATGAAGAACCAACAGTGGGTAATAGTCTGAGGAACTTACCAGACAAAGGAGTTTTCTAGTGACATCTCTTACCCTGGCCCCAGGGAGGCAGCAGACTTCCCTGTGGGTAGGGTCTGGTCAGCGTACTGGACCCTCCGTTCCCCTCAGAAGGGAGTCACTTACAACAACTACCCTTCTTTTTTTATTAACGTGAGTCATGTGATTGTGATGCGGCATGTAGGCTGCCTAGATGACTCCTAAACATGCGTCAGTTCCTCCAAAATCAGGCTCATTTTTGTTCCACAGCTTTTTAAATTTGGGGCATTACACTGATGGCTTTGGAGCCGCCTTCTTCGGGTTTTGGAATCTCTGGGGCTTAGGTGGGCAACAGTTTTGTTTGGGGTTGTTTCTCCCCCCTCCCCACCATTAACTATGAAAGTTCCAAATATTCTATTTTTAGGTGAAAGCTAATATTCTGACACACAGGTCAACAATCACTGGGTTTTTAGAAAACATGCCAAGGTCATGAAAGGGCACACAAAGGAGTAAAATATAATTCAGACCACTAAAGGGACCAGAACCATGAAGAAATAATGGTGGGACAAGCTGAGACAGAAAGAAAATGGATACATGGATGGCATGGCACTCTGCCCTGAGGTTTTCTGAAGACAAAGGAACATGACAGTCTCAGCCAGACCATCTCACGTAGAAAAAGCTTTCAAGTGGAAAGAATTTTAGGTTTTATAGTGACTTCATAAAGAAATATCTCAGAGGTTGGGATCTTGACTTAAAAAAACATGTCATATGAGTGGCTAGGACACAAGCTGCCATGGACCCCTCAACACATCATGAAGCTTTAGAAGACTGAAGTCCTTAAAGGAGTGTTAGACCCTAACTGAAATACAAAGATTGGTTATTAAGGCCATAAACGAGCATAGCCCATCCATAACCAATGGCACAGGATCTAGAAAAAACCCCAAGTTTCTGTAAAAGGGGTAGCTGGACTGTGTCATTACTGGAGACATTTAGACAGAATGTGAGGTATGAGCCCTGGGGTCTGTCATACTCAAGTGGTACAAAACACAGAAAACATTAAATTTCCCCTTTTCAACAGTGAACTTCACTGGATTAGAGAAAGCATTACTTTTCTTATCTTTATTCTTTTTCCTTTTCTGTAGTTTTCCTGCCTTCATCAGCTTTACGAAGTTGGTCACCAGCAAGGATTTGAAGAACAGTACACAAAGGCTCACAAGCAGAATCTGTCAGCAAAGTACACCAGGCAGCATTATGCCACAGAACAAGCCAACAGCTGTCACTGATATGTACAGGCAATATATATCAGAGACTAAGAGATCTAGGGAGGTGTAAGTATCCTGGGAAATGCAGAGAAAGGAAGGTCAGAAAACAGGGAGGTGGCCTCACAGACTAAAGACAGGACAGAGCCATGGCTACCTTCCAAATGAGGAAGAAGATAAATAGGTGAGAAGACAACAGATTAGTTTTATTTTGGGGAAAGCTGGTCTGCAAGGCATTTTTTAAAAGAGAGATTTGCTCTTTGCAGTGTTTCTGAAAATTTGGTGGTAGAGCATAATAAGATTTCATATGAAAAGACATTCTTTTGCCAATTCATATTCTGTGTCTTCTGATCTACCACCCAAATGGCCTGGTTTGTCTGCATTTTTGTTGCATGTTAAATAATGAATGTAGTAGGTGTTTAGCAATACAAAATAGCGCTGAAACCCTGGAGATTGGTGAATAATACATTAAGAAATGTAATTTCATTAGTGGTATGTTTCCTTTTTATTATATAACATGCTCAATAGCTGGATGAAGAATAGAAGAGTGCATGACTCTCACTTTCTTACTAATAAATTCAGCAGAATGAAGGGAAAAGCTAGAGTAAAATAAATTACTGTTTCTGCAATTAAGATGACTGTTCTTGCATCAAAGAATCTCTTAACAGTAAGTGTGCTTAGTCATAGCTATGCCCAGAAAGCAACTCAAAGCCATCACGTTAAGCAAAATGGGACCTCTGTAGATCATCTGTAAGAAATCATTGAGACAACTACGCTGGGAGAATTAAAAAAAAAATTTCTGTATTTATGTGAAGACCAGTACCATATAAAGCTGTTACACCTATGTCAAAAAGTTGTAAAAATGAATTCAGAAACATGAATACAATCGCGGATTGCATAGATGGTCTGAGGAAGAAACTCTTTTGTCAGAAGGAAGTTCCACTATTGGATAGGTGCATTAGGCTACATTTTCTGTGGAAGCATTAGATGTAAACCACAGAGTGAGGCAGAACACCAGTTTAGAAGCTTAACTTGTCTGTATATGCAAGAAGTCAGTTCTTAGTCACACTCCAAATATATCCTCTTGGAACATTTTCATGTCTCAAAAAGCATAATACATGTAATTAAACACTCCCAGAAAGTATTTTTTCATCATCCCATGTACTGTTAACTTAATCTACCTCAAGGTTTCATTTAGCATCTGCTATTGTAGCATCTTAATGCTATTCTGGTCCGATGTACCCAGTGTGCAACCATCTCAGCCTGCTGCAAAGTACAGAACACCTTCCAGCTGAAAAAAAGAAATAATATTTCATGCTACATCTCAGAAGGATGAAAAAGAAAATGGATTTAAGAGATTTATTGCACTGGATTCCTTTAAGTGTTCTATAAAGAGGGGACACTTCTTAAGAATTCTATTTTGCAGAATTTTTGCTCAAATTCGTCTTAAAAAGAGTCATATATTTAATTTTAGGGTCCTGTATGCTTCACACATTGCCTATGATGTGTTTTTATCATTACTTTTGGGTTTCTTTTCATTTTCCAAGGCAATCTTGGCTGGAGAAGATATTATGTACAAAAATACACGACTCTAGCAGAAAAAAAATCTTTTTCCACCATGGTCAGGTGGCATCTAAAAGAGTTCTTAAAAGTTAAGACAGAGTTAGAGCGACTGATGTACTGCAGTTGCTGCGGTGTTAGGAAGTGAATCTGTGTGTAGGGGAACTACAAAAGTGGGATTCAGCTTTGGGTTTCACACTCTTGGCTTAAGATGTCTTACAGCCTGAGTGTCTGTAAGCAAGGTCAATGTCCAAGCTCCCATGACAGCTGGAGGCTGCAGAGATATTCAGCTCACACTAAACTAGATACTGACACCTGCCCAGCTGAATGGTTTCCCTGTTCTTTTGACTGCACTGACTAGAACAGCAGGGACAGCTTGCTTGCATGCTCTGCTCCTCCAGTGTAGACACCTGATGTTAGGGAGAGCTAAATTCCTTTGACTTAAACATAGACTTATGACGATGTGGCAATCCGGCTGCATTTGTTACCTCAGCCATACCTTGCAATCCAACCCCTTTTCCTCTGAGTTTTTCACTGACTGAGAAAATGGTACATTCAAGAAAGTTTTAATGTTTTATTCTCCACTTATGCTAAGCAGGATGTTCATTGTACTTCTGTACTGGACATTTACATGACTTGTACCTGTACCTGTGTTTTGATATCAGGACCGGATGCCTCCCTTTACTAATCTTTTAATATAAACTATGCTATCTTCATCAGATATCAAAGTTTTTCAAGGGTTAAAGATGTAAAGGATGAAAACTACTATACAAATAATGTTTACTGAGGGGAAAAACAGGCCTAGATACTCTACCATCCAATAGCTGTCACCGCATACAATATACAGATGTTTCCATCTGCTTTGTTACTTCTAGCTAAATTTCTATTATTTAGGCTATTATAAGTCCAGCATGGATATGATTTCTAATAACAAGACACAGGTGTTCCCTTTAATTCCCTCTTTCACTATTTGCTTGACAACACATTTTACTTCAGCTGTTGGGTGTTATTGCTTTAGGCAGCCTAATGCTATAAAGCGAACATAATGTATAAATTATATTTTGGGCCCGCTGAAGCAAACAGCCATTTAAGATGTGCCATTTAAATAACTAAATAATAAAATATATATTTCCTGTTTTCTCTTTTTTTTATTATGTAAGTTGATCCTGGACCACTAAGTTCTTACTTCGTCTGACAGTACTTTGACTGCTATGTAACTAATGAAACAGTGTACTTTTTTGCTATTATTTTGAAGCCAAACTGAAACCAAGAAACAATTCAAGCCTCTTCCTAACTATCCTGAACTCTGGAGACTTGTCCATTATTTAAATAATGGAGACATTTAAATAATAGAGACATTAACTAAAGCCAAGAGGGCAAACAGTCTCTGAGATCTAAACTACGTCTCAGAAAAAAAAAAGGAAATAAATCATATAGGAAGTGGCAAACAGACTGCTTCGCACTTTTTTCTGAACAGATTAACAGAAGCCTTTCTGTTCACAACAAAGTAATTCATAGCCCATTCCCATTACAGCCACTGCTCTCTTCCACGCAGCTCATTCACTCTACGGTCATTCCTCCCACAATCTTGCTGAAACAAATTGCTTGCAACTAATTGGTTTACAAACTGCAACTGCTCCTTTTACAAGTAACGGCATAATATTCCATCATTTGGGGAAGCCTTTGCCTAAACTGAGCCAAAAATTCAATGTGAGAGATAAAATTAGGGGAAAAATAAATTATTTCTCCTATTTCCTTGACCTGCCAATCTTAAATATGGCTAGAAAGTGTTGGCACTCTTCTTTTAAAGGGCTATTAAAAATAAGAAAGAAGACGAAAACTAACAAGAGATGCTGAGAAACTGAGTGTGGGAAGTTGATGGTAAAACCGCCAGTCCTGAGAGTATAATAAAGGTTCTGTTGTGGAGGTACAGAGCAGAGCCAAATCTCACACTGTTTCAAGAAAAAATAAACTTCAGTCCATTTCCTTCTCAGGATCACTCGCCTCCTTTCCTCTACATTTTTTGATCATTAGCATGCTCAAACCAGACCTCAAACACAGCTGTACCAAGTCAGCTCTGCTTATAAAAAGCAACCCATCCTTCGAGCACCAAAGCCTCTCTTTCTTTCTAGTGTAAACCAAAGGTCATCTCTAGCAAGTGCAAGCATTTCCTGAGGCTTACTTTTAGTTCATCATGATGGATAAAATGTAAATATGCCCTTCTGCCACATAAAAAGGATCAGAAGATATCATAGTCGTAGAACAGGGCTCATTTTCAGCTGTAAAAACGGAAGAAATGTAAGCTGCATTGTTAAGTCTGTAATGATAGCACCATTTCCTTCTATGATATCTCCACATATTTAAAAAATAATGCAACATTTCTTCAAATTTCAAAGACATTATTCAAGGGACTACTGCATATATGAAGGTAATAAATTCTCAGGTACCCATAATATCTGGCATGATGTCTGAAATATCCATTAAATACCTTACATGAAACCGCTTCCTGGCAAAGAAGTGAATAGTCCTGTTAACTAGCACTGACTGTACAATAAGCACCATTAAAGGGAGATTATCAAATTAAAATTGAATCAGTTTCATGAGATGAGTTAAAAGTAGTTTCAAGGACTACATCTGTCCATTAATTACCCTGGCAGTGGGCCTGATCTAGCAGAGAACTTTACAGAAATATTATTTTTTAAAGCATACAAATAATATAATTTTCCTCAGCTTTTTCACACTTACTTTTTAAGCCATGTTTAAAAATATTCCTGGATTGGGGACAGGTAGTAAAGAGAGAAAGGCAGGAAAGTATTCCCCCTGAGAATGATTTTTTACTTTGTTTTCAGCAAGATCTCTGTAAATAAAGGTGACACTGAGTAGCTGGGGAAACCTACTGTATGTGAAACGCTGTCAAACATGCTAAATAAACAGAACAAGAGGTGAAGTATTTCAACGTCTATTACTTTACAGTTTCTGTAACTTTACGTATGCCTTGAAACAGCAAAAGTACTTTCAGATGCGAGTTTTCAAGTTGATGATGTCCTTTTATAAAAACGATTTGCAAATCTATTGAAATATCAAACAGTCACATCAGTAACATAGTACTTCCACTTATTTAACATAACACTGTTAAACTTTTGGTAACCATACAATCTGAACGGACACGTGTGCATGTTTGTATGTAATACATACATACACACACACACACACGTGTGCATAAGAAGATGCCTGCAGTAAATTCATTGAGATTAGTTACACGGTTACCAACAGCTACCAGGCGTGAATCCCTTCTCAAATGCTGCAGGTGTGTCCTGGCTTTTGCAGGTGACTAGAACAACACGAGCCTGCATGTTGGTGCAGCTGCACTTATACACCACATCCCCTCCCCAGGAAACCGTGCTCGGAGCGACCCCTTATTCCTCAGAAAAAAACCTCCTCTTAGACTGTGTTTCCCCAGGCTTGTGTTTTTAGCTGGAACTTCTTCCTTTATTTCTGCCAGTCACTGACTCCTCTGTGTAATCTTTGATACCCTACTGTGGATTTTCTTTATTTATGTTATGCCATGAAGTGTGAAGAATTCATTGTTTTTCAGGAGATGATGTTCCTACCCAGCTGTGTTTTTATTTTCATTAAAACTGAGGGAGAGTCTTCAGCTGCAGGGGAAGCTGAAAACTAAATCAAGAAATAATATTCCAGCAGAAATGTATCTTGGAGGTACCATTCCACCTACGCAGTGGCCACAGCAGTGTAACCTCAGATACTGTAGCAACTTTTACTCTTTACGTCCCAATACACTCTGCTAGAAATAATTTTCAGGCTTATTTCATGGGTCCAGTGCTGCTTTTGCTTTATCCCAGCTCTTCTGCTTGTGAAGTTTCATGGATTTGAAATTAGTACTGTTGTGCAGAAGCTTCTCAAGACAAGATTTAAAACACTTCTACCTGTTTGCACATCATGTTTCCTGGCTGTATGTGATTCAATGTAAACCACAGCTAAACACAGCAGGCCAAAATCTCAGCTGGTGTCAATTATATCAGCTCCTTCATAACTAATGGAGCTGGGCTGATTTGTCTCTGCACCCAGATATTTACTGATACAGTGTGCTGGTTTTGCCTGGGATAGACTTAATTTTCTTTGGAGTAGCTGGTATGGTGCTGTGGTTTAGATTTCTGCTGCAAACAGTGTTGACAACACAGGGATGTTTCAGTTACTGCTGAGCAGTGCTTATACAGAGTCAAGGCCTTCTCCGCGTCCCACCCCACCCTACCAGCGAGCAGGCTGGGGGTGCACAAGAAGCTGGGAGGGGACACAGCTGGCACAGCTGACCCCAACTGACCAAAGGGATATCCCACACCATATAACGTCATGCTCAGCACATAAAGCTGGGGGAAGAAGAAGGGAGAGGGGAACATTTGGAGTGATGATGTTTGTCTTCCCAAGCAACCATCACGCATGATGGAGCCCTGCTTTCCTTGAGATGGCTGAACACCTGCCTGCCCATGGGAAGGAGTGAATGAATTCCTTGTTTTGTTTTGCTTGTGTGCGCGGCTTTTGCTTCATCTGTGAAACTGTCTTGATCTCAACCTAAAAGTTGCCTCATTTTTTCCCTTCTGGTTCTCTCCCCCATTCCAGTGAGGAGGATTGAGCAAGTGGCTGTGTGGTGCTTAGTTGCCAGCTGGGGTTAAACCATGACATAGAGGAAAATGGTGGTTTTCTAAATATGCAAAATATGTAAATGAGTAAGCTTGTTTTGCTTAATTTTGATGCCACATGAACACTGGTTCCAAAGACAGCTGGGGCTAGTGTTCCAGATGTCATAACACAGGATCCAATCAACACAATTTTTCAGCTAAAATTTACAAAACATTCTTTAGAAGTTGGTGAGTGAGATCCCCACCCAGATTACAGAAGTTTGACATTCAGTGAGTAGAAATATGAGTGACAATATACATATGTTAAAGAACCCCCTATCTCTAGAGTTGTTTAATGCCCACTGTGGACGTTAACAATGTGGACTCGACAATATTTTTTGCCTCGGTCTTCACTGGCAGGTATTCTAGCCATGCCACCCAATTCACAGAATCCTAAGATATGGACTGAGAGAATGAAGTACTGCCCACCATAGGAGAAGATGAGGTTCGAGACCATCTAAAGAACCTGGATGTGCACAACTCCATTGGACCTGGTGATACGCAGCTGAGGATCCTGAGGTAACTGGCAAATGAAGTTGCTAAGCCACTGTCCATCATATTTGAAAAGTCATGGCAGACTGGTGAAGTTCCCAGTGCCTGGAAATGGGGAAACATAAGCCCTATTTTCAAAAAGGGAAAAAAGGAAGACCCAGACAAATACCAGCCAGTCTCACTTCTGTGCCTGGCAAGATCATGGAGCAGATCCTCCTGGAAACTGTGCTAAGGCACATGGAAAACAGAGAGGTGACTGGTGACACCCAACATGGCTTCATTAAGAGTAAATTGTGCCTGACAAATCTGATGGCCTTCTATGAAAGTGTTACAGCATTGGTGGATAAGGGAAGAGTGACTGATGTCATCTTCCTGGACATGTGCAAAGCATCTGACACTGTTCCACACAACATCCTTGTCTCCAAAATGGAGAGACACCGATTTCATTGGTAGACAACTCAGTGGATAAGGAACTGGCTGGATGGTTGCACTCAAAGAGTTACGCTCAGTGGCTCAATGTCTGGGTGGAGACCAGTGACAAGTGGCGGCCTTCAGGGGTCCATATTGGGACCACTATTATTTAACATCTTTGTTGGGGACATGGATAGTGGGACTGAGTGCACCCTCAGCAAGTTTGTGGATGACACCAAACTGAGTAGTGTGGTTCATACTCGAGAGGGAAGGGATGCCATCCAGAGGCACCTCAACAGGCTAGAGAGGTGGGCTTGTGCAAACTTCATGAGGTTCAACAAGGCCAAGTGCAGGGTCCTGCACCTGGGTTGGGGCAACTCTTGGTATCAATACAGGCTGGGGGATGAAAGGGTTGAGAGCAGTCCTGAGGAGAAGAGCTTGGGGGTATTGGTGGATGAAAAACTGAATATAAGCCAGCAATATGTGCTCGCAGCCCAGTACGCCAGCTGTATCCTGAGCTATAACAAAAGAAGTGTGGCCAGTAGGTGGAGGGAGGTGATTCTCCCCCTCTATTCTGCTCTGGTGGGACCCCACGTGGAGTACTGTGCTCAGCTCTGGGACCCCCAGCATAAGAAAGACATGGACCTGCTTGAGCGGGTCTGGAGAAGGGCCACAAAGATGATCGGGGGGCTGGAGAAGCTCCCATATGATGACAGGCTGAGAGAGTTGGGATTGTTTAGCCTAGAGAAGAAGGCTCTGGGGAGACCTTATAGCAGCCTGCCAGTACTTAAAGTGAGCCTATAGGAAAGATGGGGGGGTAGTCTTATGAGGGAGTGTGGCGATAAGACAAGGGGTAACATTTTTAACCTGAAAGAGGGTGGACTGAGATTTGATATTAGGAAGAAATTTTGTACTGTGAGGGTGGTGAAGCACTGGAACAACTTGACCAGAGAAGTTATGGATGCCCATCCCTGGAAGTGTTAAAGGTCAGGTTGGATGAGGCTTTGAGCAACCTGACCTAGTGGAAGGTACCCCTGCCCCTGGCAGTGGGGTTGGACTAGATGATCTCTACAGTCCCTTCCAACCCAAACCATTCTATGATTCCATAATTCTTTGACATCAAGGCTACCTCTGCACTATGGGAGATCCCATACTAAAATTGCCATGTCCAACTCTGAACCCAGGGAGGGAAGATCTGGCTGTGCACTGTTCTCCCTCTCCCTTTGTGCTCCTCTCCCTTCATTCCTCTCCACAGAAAGAGGCAGATAGTGCCTCAGCAATACTGCACTGCATGCTCTAACTGGTGACCAATCCTGATGACCACACACTGTATTCCAGGTGTCATGGTAGGTGAGTTCATCTGCCCATTGAGTATAGATCTAGCTTTATAAAATAACCACTGAGCTCAAGATCCAAAGACCTGCTCTGCCACTCCCAGGGTCAGAAACCTAATATGTGAAAGTTAGCTTTCTACAGGAAGAAGAATGGTACAGTCACAAATACATAAAAACAAATAGAAAACATTAATGAGATTCTGCAAGAGCCACTCGTTGGCTCCACCATTTGCTTAGGTTGAGAAAGACAGACATTAAATTTGTACTTGCATTCCTAAATAAGTACGTCCTGCTTTTCAAAAATGCTGAGTCCTGCCAGCTTCTATGATCATCAGAGGTGACAACTTTTCAATTCCTCTGAAAACCAAGTCACATTTAGTTTATCTTACATGACTGCTTTTATTTTCCTCCTGACTTTAGACACCAAAATTGGGAAAGTGGTGCCTTACCTGCTATTTGTCATTTAGTTATATTATTTTTACAGGTATTTTCTTACTTTCCTAACCTTAATGTATATCTGTTTTGAAGGTATAAATCACCACTACAGAAGATGAAATTAAAATTCCTTACTTTAGAAAAATTAATAAGGGAAAATTCTTATTTTAATGGACTGTGATAATTTTACATAAACATCTAATTAGAAGATTAAAGTATGAATTCAAGGATTTATATATATATACATGCTTAACATACCTTATAATCTGTACGTAATAAGAAATAAACAGTTCATTTTTTATGAGGATATCTTCAGTGCCATCTGATATCAATATTTCAGTAGTTATGTTAATAATATATACAAGGCACACTTTCAAATCTAAATATCCATGCCAAATGGAGGAGCACAAACTATTTTTTTTTCCTTACCCTTCACTGAACAGAAAAACTTGTTTGTTTTCATATTTCAGGGACTTAGAAAATGTGAAGAGTGGCTAATATTCATAATTTCTAGCAAGTTAGGTTTTGATCTATTTGGAAATGTTAGGAAATTACTGTTTTGGCTTCTAGTTTTATATCATAGAACCACAGAATCATAGGATGATTTGAGCTGGAAGGGACCTTTAAAAATAATTTAGTCCAACCCCCCTGCAGTGAGCAGGGACATCTTCAGCTAGAGCAGGTTCCTCAGAGCCACGTCCAGCCTGACCTTGAACGCTTCCAGGGATGGGGCACCTACCACCTCGCTGGGCAACCTGTTCCAGTGCTTCCCCACCCTCATTGTAAATAATTTTTCCCTTGTATCTAGTCTAAATCTACCCTCTTTTAGTTTAAAACCATTACCCACTGTCCTGTCGCAACAGGCCCTACTAAAATGCCTGTCCCCAGCCTTCTTATCATTCACGTAGTTCCTTTCATGATTTCATTGTGTATCTATTATTCCTTCCTAGAAGGTTTGTTTTAACAGAGTCCTGATGGCCATAATGTATTTCCCATTCTGCAGATAATGTTTCATATTCTGCCATCCCTGTTCAGGCAATCTGCTTTGCAAGTAGCACTAATAATTTAATTAAGAGTAGTAGAATTTTACTATAATAATTTACTGTTCTTCATCAAAAAGGCAGACTAAAAAAATAAAACAACCCAAGCAGACTCAATTGGCCCTGATTTTCTTTCCTTCTGATAAGTGTGATTTTGACCTGCATGAGGGTAGTGGACAAAAACATTATCTAACAATCAGGCAGTACCATTGACCTTCAAGTGGAGAAAAAAACCCATGTTATAACTTCAAGTGCAACCCACTCACTAGCCTAATAGAGAAAGAGGCTATATACACAGCAGCTCCCCAGGACACATGATTTCCTCCCACCACTTTAATTGAGATAAAGTGGGACAAACAATGTTAACTGCCACGTACAGTAGAAATAGGTGTTTCATAGGAGGAAGGAATAACAGGATGGCAATAGTACGCTACTTGCCTTTTCTCCAAGCAAAGAAAGGCAGAAAATGATTTAGTGAGACCAAAATTGTTTCACACTGGTACTGTAAAAATAGTTTTATCTTGAAGTTAAGAAAAATTATTTTCACTGCTCTTCTGACTGAAATGTGGTAGCTCCAGTTTTGTTAACCATAAAAAACCCACTAGAAAGAAACCTGTAAATAGCACAATGCTTCTCAACACAGGACAACTGTGAAGAATAGCCCCTCTCAAAACACTTGTACAAAATGATCAGTGAGGACAGCAGGACTAGTTTTCTGCAAAGCGAATCTATTGCCAATTGACCAGATGAAATTCAAAGAGTGAAGTCCACAGCATATCAATGGATAATAGCAATTGTTTCTGACTATACCAACACCTGGCTAATCAATACAGCATAGAATCATGGAATGTCCTGAGTTGGAAGGAACCCACAAGGATCATCAAGTCCAACTCCTGTCCCTGCACAGGACAACCTCAAATTCACACCGTGTCTCTGAGGGAACTGTCCAAATGCTTCTTGAATAGTGTCCGGCTTGGCGCCGTGACTGCCTCCCTGGGGAGCCTGTTCCAGTGACCCACCACCCTCTGGGTGAAGAGCCTTTTCCTAATATCCAACCTAAACCTCCCCTGGCACATCTTCCTGCCATTCCCTCGGGTCCTGTCATGGGTCCCCAGAGAGAAGAGATCAGCGCCTGCCCCGCTCCTCCTCTTCCCCTTGTGAGGAAGCTGTAGACCACAATGAGGTGTCCCCTCAGTCTCCTCCAGGCTGAACAAACCAAGTGACTTTACCTGCTCATCATACGGCTTCCCCTCTAAACCCTTCACCAGCTTTGTGGCCCTTCTCTGGACACTCTCTGGTAGCTTTGTATCCTTAATGTACTGTGGTGCCCAAAACCGCACACAGCACTCACAGTGAGGCTGCACCAGCGCGACAACCACCTCCCTCGACTGGCTATCAGGACAGTGCTTGGTGCATCCCAGGGCACGGTTGGCCCTCTTGGCTGTCAGGGCACTCTGTTGGCTCACGTTCAACTTGCCATTGACCAGAACCCCCAGGTCCCTCTCTGCAGAGCTGCTCTCCAGCCTCTCGTCCCCACTCTGTATGTACATCCAGGGTTGCCGTGCCCCAGGTGCAAAACCCGGCACTTGCCCTTGTTAAACTTCATATGGTTGGTGACTTCCCAGCTCTCTCATTTGTCTAGATCTTTCTGCAGGGCCTCCCTGCCCTCAAGGAGCATGAGAAGAATGCATCTGGAGCACAGAAAGGAGATGCTGATTTGAAATCTGAAGTGATTTCTTGTGTTTGAAACTAAGAGCAGAATCCAGCTCTTGACAGTAAGGTAATTCTTGAGAAGTCCACAATAAATGAATTAAAAGATTTTAACTTCTCAAAGTGAAAGTATATGTAGACAAGAGGAAAAGAATAATGTTCACAGCTTGCAAAGTGAATGTGGAAACATTGATTTAAGGATGATCGTAATGGTGTAGACAGTGGAAGAACAGAAATCAGAGAGTCCATTACTGACTTCAGGATGTCCTACTTGTCACACAGGCCACACATATTTATTTGGATAAATGCAACAATGGTCAATTGCTGGATGGAAAGAAACGAACAGGGTAAAGGGCATAAAATCTTAATTAAAGAGGGATGGTATCAGAGCAGAAAGGAACCAGAGGGGTGGGCAAGAAAGCACTCCAGGAATATAAAATTATCGCAGTGTCAAAGAACATTATGTTGGAAAAATAATTCTTGTAAGATAGCTTATTCACAGTGTGAAAGCTGCTTTCCAAAATACTCTTCAGTTGCAAACAGAGGGTTTGAAGTCAAGGTCGAGAGAGAAGAATACAGTTGCAGAGAAAATAACAGATGAACAACACTGGCAAACAAAAAAAAAAATAGAGCTGTAGATAAGGCTGGAGATGTTGTTGATGAGGTGGGTAAGAGAAAAGGAATCCTTAGAAGAATCGATGTCTGATAGAACTCACATAAGAGGAAGAAAATATGCAAAGGATGGGGGTGGGTAGCAAGAAAAAAAAGAAAATAATGTTGGAAGGAAAAAAGTCCTGGTTGAGAACTAAAGGCTATCTGACTGTTGCAGTGTTATGATACGGATAATTATTCGTTTACATGTGTGTAGTTTTATAATATTTGCCACAGTGTAATATATCTACAGTGGGCCACAGATTGGGTTTAAATCCTAATTTGTTAAGCATGGACATTGATTGCTAAACTCTTAAGCATCTGTTTTTAAATCTTTGGAGCAATCAATGCAAGCCTGCCATCCATGTCACGCTCTGATTCACACTGTGGGTGGAAAGTCACAGCTCTCATCTGTTCTTTCCCAGCAGAGAAGAGGATGTGGCTACAGGAGCTCTTTCCATCCTTTCTGTTCATGGGAGATGATTGCTAATTGCCTCTTCTCTAATCTGAGGGCATTGCTGAAACAGAAGGGCCTTCCAGGCACAAAGCAGAGGAAGAGTGTCGTCAGGCTCCTGTCCTGGCTGGGGACTAATTTTACAGCATCCAGTCTGACACCCAAGCCCCGTCGTGCAAAGACCTGGTTCCCACACCATTCCTGAGAACAAACCAGCAACCTCAGCTACCAAGAATAAGAACTAAATCTAAATGCTTAAATGAAGCCATCTGGAACCAGAAAACTATGCAGGTCTGAGCTGAAAAGTGACAGTTACTAACGGCTGCCACAACCTGGAGAATCTGCTGCCATCTGCCTCCCTGCTGACTTTGGATGCGTTTCCACCTGGTAGGGCCACAGCCCACAGCTGAACCTTTGCTGAAAAGCAGGATGTAAACAGAGCCACATATTAGGATAATGAAACAAGATTAGTGCTCCTGTCCAGAGACAGCTTGGGAGTGAAGGGTCCCAAGCATATATAAGAAGTTCAGCCTGCATCTCGGTTAAGGAACAGTGCAAACACATCTTGCAGTATTAAATGTTATCTGATACCATTTCCTTTTCCTGCGGTGGATGAGATGACAGCAAATTGTAATTCTGCCTTCTCAGGTGCTGGTGTTGAACATGAGCCTTCATAGCTTGCAAATAGCACAAGCTCTGTGAAAAGTACAGGTCAAAACTGTAAGCTTTATCACAAAGAGCTGGTTGCTGAGAGGGATTTGCATCAGATCAACCAGTGTCTCTTCCCTTAGCAATGTACCCTGCATTAGCATGTATTTCAGCAGCACTATTTTTCAAACTTACAAATGCAGAAGAAATTAAATTAATATATAACAATTATGAATGTTTCTGAAATTACGTTATCTGATTACTTAAACGTAGTCTATTTGCCTTTTGTCTTATCTTGTTTTTCTTTGGATTACTTAACAAAGACCCTGTAACGAACAGCTGAATTTTTACTTTGCTAGCATTTAATGACATTTCAAACATTTGGCTTTTAAATGCATTGAAGAGTAACTGTTATGAAGCCAACTGCATATTTTTCAACAATTTCAACCTTTTATTCCCTTTTATAATGAGCAGAGGACTTAAAATGCTGTTTTGTGTTGCACCTAGAGCATTCACAATAGCTTTACAGAAGCCTGCACACAAGTGATTATTGAGTATTTCCAAATATATGATAATTCAGTGTCTACAGTCTCCCACAGAGCCTTGTTTCTGTCTTGCTCTTGCTTTCAACATGAAAAAAATCCTGCTGCTTCTCAGCAAACAATCCAAATACAATCATCGTTTATTATGATATACCTTTTGTGCTAAAAAGGATAAGCAGAGACTGAAAGTTTTACATGCTTCCCACTCAGAGGCAAATGCAACAAGATGTTCAACATGATACAAGATCACACATTACTGTATGGATTACATTGTTTTAATATCCAGATGTATTTGCAAATGTCATTTACATAAGTCATTTTAATACCCTATGTATGTTTTTTAATAACGAATTCCTCGTTCAAATCTCCTATATCATTATCAGTGCTGAAATAAGTGACCTGATTCTTTGAAGTACTGAGGATGATGTCATTTATTTAAATGTTCATAGGGACTTTTGGGCATACATTTAGGTTGATGTTTGTTTAAACCTTAGTGTCATAAATTATATTCAAATTATTTATGTAATCTGACATTCATAAATAACAAATTGATCCTCTGATTCAAATACCTATGTTTGCCCAGTCACTAATGCTAAATGCATATTTAAAATACCTTCTAATCTGCACTGCATGAAGACATTTTTCTAGCCTAGTTCACTCCCTAATCATTTTACCTTTTTAAGTCCAACATGCAGTTTGTGTACCTAACACTGTGAGAACTGACTCACTGAACAAGAAATATGTGTACCTCACCAGATAACACAGGGTTTTTTAAAGTAGCAAGGTGATTTTTTCCAAAGAAAGGTTATTAACTAGTTCCCTTGAAGGGTGGGACAAATTTGAATAAAGACATTTCCCATTTGACTAGACTATGAAAAGATTTAGCTGAACTGAAGGAGAAGTTGTTCTACATTTTCATTCAAGCAAAGGTCATATCAAAGTCAAAAAGGGTTTATTTTTTAATACTTTCTTTGTGAATACAGAGGAATACCTTGCGTGCCTCACATTCTGGATGGTGCACTTTCCACAAATACTATTTCCAAACATGCATGTGCTTTTAAACTCCCAGCAGCATATTCTGCTGCATTAATCTGGATTATACTCTGTGGTACAGCTCTGCAGCTCCTTTCTGGTAAACAGGAAGACCCTACATCTTGTCATCAGGCTTACCCTGGAGACAAGGTCCTAGAGATCATGACCTCCATGATCTAAAGATCTATTTTAAATTATGAAAGTAAAAGCAGTAGGAAGAGTTTTTCTCTTTTATGGGCCTTGGACAGAGCTGATAAAATCCACGTAGCCTGGATGGGAAACAATGTCCCTGAATTAGAAACAACATGAGGCACAGGCTTTGCTTTGCAGAGGCTTGGTTTGTCCTTATACTTATGTGGACAAAGCAAGATGGACATTTTTCCCTTCACACACACAGTCTGTGAAAGGAAAATCTGCATTTGTATACCACCCAGCACATGGGGTCTGTAGTCTAGGACTGAGGGCTTATATATACTGTAAAATTACAGATTACTATTATTATTATCAGCATTAACAATAGTATCAGGCAGCTCACATACATCACACACCTTCTACTAAATTACAGACTGTTAAATTATTCTGTGAGAGTCTTTCACTTCCCTTGAGCACAAGATCAAAATACTACAAAAATGACTTCAAGACAAGTCTCCCTCTCTGAACCTATTCTGTGCTGTCTTATCTGCATGCTCAAAGTGTGGCCATAACATTTACTAAATGCTTATGATCAGGCTAAATTTTCACATAAGCTTATTAAAGTAGTTCTGTTCAGTTCCTTCCCTTTTTGATAGCATTTTAAACTCAGAAAGGGCCATTGGAGTCATCTGGTTTAAAGACTAGCAAAACACAGCCAAGAAGTCTTCTTGGAATGAATTCCTACTTCAAGTCAAATAACTAGGTTAAAAACACAGCAGAGCTTTTTGAAAAAGCTATTTCAAAAAATACTCAATTTAATATTCAAAATTTCAAGTGCTAGGGAGGCCATCATAACCTTTGAATGGCTGTTTCTATGGATAATTACCCTTGCAATTAAAAATGTGTGTACTGAATAGGGCCTGAATTTGCCTAGTTTCAGCTTCCAGCCAGAGGATCTTCATGTATCTTACCCAATTAAAAGCAATCCTCTTCGATCATTGAACTGCTGTTCCACACATATATGAGTAAAAGACATGATTAAATCACCTTTTACGCTGTTTTTCTCTTAAAGAAAAAATACGTAACACATTCAGGCTCTTCCTGTGGGGTACATTTTAATGACTTCTAAATATTATTATGACATTCCTCTGAGTCTTCATCACTGTTTCAACATCTTTCTTGGCCTGTTGACACATGGACAGTGGGAGATATTTTAAATTCAAAATAGGCTGTGGCCAAAGCTTTTTCAGGCTGAACTAAATACAACCCAGTTACACCCACCCGAATCTGGGCAATTTTATTCCTTTCATTCTATGATCAATTCATGTTTACTGTTCTTATCTCAACCCACAAAGTTTCTTGCTTTTGCTCTTCCGATTCTCTCCCCCATCCCACAGGGGTGAGGGCAGTGAGCGAGCAGCTGTGTGGTGTTTAGTTGACAACTGGGGCTAAACCACGACAGGCCACTAGCCCTATTTTTACAGATAGGACAATTCAAAATTAATTGATAATTCAATGTTTTTAGCTTGGGTTGATGTAAGAGAAACAGAACAAAGAAGAAGAAGATGCCAGAAAGGAAAACAGTAGAAATAAGCTTTATTCTAAGATCCTCTCCCTATAACCACCAAAATGCTGGTTCTAAAACCGCCAACCTGGTGCGCGTGCTACCAAACTGCTCTGGAAAAAAAAATGCTCTGAGACTGTTATGTGTAAACATGCAAATGCTTTCAAAATAAGGGGAAAGAGAATTTTTGAAAACTATCAGGTCAGCTCGCAAAGCCTAGTGAAACAAATATAGATCAGATGTCTAGGCATGCCTGGACTCTAGATAGCCTGGAGTTTCCTGAAGTGATTGATGTATTCTGGACAAAAATCACCTCTGTCTCAAGCTAGTAGTTTAGAGCAATTTCTGATGTGTCTGCTTTCTATTAAATATTAAACCAAGGTTTTGAAAAGTAACTAGGGGATCCAGATGCCCGTACAACGGACATTTCAGAGTCCAAATTTTTAGAAACTGCTGTTTAGTTTCAGAATTCAGGGAATCCCACTTCTGTGGTGTCTCAGACTGAACTGCCCAAATTTCTAGCTGCTTTTAAAACTCTTAGCCTTAATGACATCTATGTAATATGCAAAAGTGAATCTTAATTTTGTGATTGCAATGAAAGAGTATCAACTTGCATTATAGAGATTCAGGCTTCTCTCAAAAATTAGAATAGTTTCATTTTAGCAAAACGTCAGTCTATGTAATTCAATCATCTTTTTTCAATCAGTTTATTGTAAATATCATATTAATCCCAATTCTAGAGCATATTAGTCTCAAAAAGAATCCCCGTTTGTATTTAAAATAGGAAAGATTTAGCCTTAGCAATCTTTTTTGTTTCCTTCTTTTAAAAAACTTAAATAAATTTTATCTTTAATCCCCACTAATACTGCCATAAGAATGAGCATGACAGTACTCTCTGGGCAGTAATTATTTAACATTAATTCTGATAAGGATGTCATCTAGTACTGGTATGCTATAAGCAATGAATCACTGGTTGTAGAAAAAAATTTGTATTCTTTCTACATGTTTTCTGCTGAATAGTAACTAAACACTCCAAAGCCACTGTGTGAAAACATTAAGAAAACTTACTCACTTTAAAAAGAGAAAAAGACATTTCAGCAAATTCAATATTCATACCTCATTTTATTTGTGGAGCTTATGGCCCTGATTTAGAAAAGTATTTAAGTGATGTTCTTAGTTTTGAATTAGTACCTCAAATTTAAAGCTGAGTATTTTTTTAGGTCAGAACTAGTGTACAAAGTCAACATACTGAGATATGTTACAAACAGTAACAGGACAGCAAATACAAAAAACATGGAGTGCTCATGGGATAGAGCAATAAAAGATGCTTCTGAATTTCATATTCAGAGAAAAACTTTACTAAGAGATTTTTCTGTTTTGTTTAACCTACAAGGAGGTCTCAGACATCCACCTGAGATTCATGATACCGTTTTGCACTGATTGTCATGCCTCTCTGCGTGTAATATATTGGTTCTTCTTAAGAATCATAACATCATCAGGATCTCTTGTATACAAGTCCAATTTGCCAGGGAAAAAATCCCTTATAAAAAGAAATTTACATAGCCACTGCATACAAATAGGATTAGTGTACAGTTAACAAGGACTGCATTCAAGAGGAGTCAACAGCATTTGCAAGATGTTCAACAGCCAGCATATGAAATAATTCCGAGATGCAGCTGCATCTGGATCCTTTTATAGTTTAGTTGTTGCTCTCTCGTATTACTATTTTATGTGCAGTTAGTCAGCCTTAGAGGTCTTGTAAACTCAGGGTAACGACATTCCCATCTACGCAATGGATCAAGAAAAGTATGGAAAATCTCATCTCTCTCTTTAAAAGATAAAGTAATTGACATCTATAATCCTTTCTGTGCAAGGATAGTGTGTAAAACACCATAAAGCCAAACTCTAATGCTCTTTAAAATGTTGCCGGAATTATTCATAGGCATGACACCTCTCTTGGACGAGCAGCTCAGTGTCCCAGACAGACATGGATTTATCACAATGGGAGCAGAGAAAGCTTAACCTTCCCATTAGTCTGTGGAACAGGTACCCTCACACAATATCACTCCCACATCGTCTTCAGTGCACAGCCACCTCCCTGCGATTAGCACCATCTCTACTCCCTGAAACAAAGGCCTGGAAAACTTGGCAAACAGTGAATGATAATTCTCACAGTGAGTTCATCTTGTCGGCTTAGTAATATGGGCTGCCTTTATAAAACAGAAGGACGTAAACTCGGACACCTCCACCTACTGATGTTCCAGTTATTTTTGAAGAATGACAGCTCTGTGTCTTTTAGGGCTGAATTCTCATAACCTTACAATAGGCTGCGAGCAAAGTGCTGACAGTGTGTTCTTTCCCTTTTGTAAATTTGTCATTTGCTGGAATGCCCAAAGATTTCATACTGTTTGCACTGTGTTTGTGAGAAACCTGCAGCTGGAGAGCCTGTGCTCCAGAGACCCTCAGAGCGGCTGGATGAGAGAAGTGTTTTGAATACATCCTTCCACGTGGGGTTCTTGTGTACTTGCCCACCCTGCTGTGAGTTTTCTCAGCCCAGTTGGCAGCCAGCTTATTATGTGTCACTACTCTGCTGGCAATTACAACACAGAGCCCAGCCGAAACTTGACACGATGATCCTGATAACACACTTTCCTGTGAAAGGAGAGAGCGGTGCTGAAAATCGGCATATAACATTCCCATTATTTTCGAGGAGACAAGCTTACTCATCCCAGTTAAAAAAAAAAAAAGAGAAATTTAGTTTGTACATGAATGGGGAAGGCACCGTTCACTCTACATAGTGACAGAGGCATGCAAACGTGAGTTAATCTGTGCCACTTAACCTTGAGACCAGGGTTCAGTCCCCTATCCCTTTGTCTTGTCCATGTAGCTGGGGCTGCTGGCTAAAAGCACCTGGGAAAAGTGCTAGAGAGGCAATTAAAATGTTCCAACAATACTGGAACAATAAATTGGGGAGGGTGGGGGTGTGGGCAGTCCATTATTCTGCTTAACAAGGCTAAGGCTAACCCAAATTTTTCATAATATAACTAAATGTTTGAGTTATTTAAAACCAACCTTGACTTTCCTATTTTTCTAACAAATACCACGTCATGGGGAAAAGAGACTTTGTCAGCTGCCATGGAATAAATGGTGGTAGTATTTAGAAAAGGTCAAATAAAATTGCCCGAAAAACTGTGTGGGAAATCAAAATTAATTGCCAGTCTGAGAATACAGTATACAAAAATGTCATCATGTTATTAACATTCTAGGCAGCTACTTGCATCCAGTATCATATTTGTCTGGTAAGAAAAATCAAAGACCAGTAATTTTTACTCTTCTTAAACCGCGCAGAATTATGGGAGAATGAACTCAATTTTGTTCTTGCTTCTTGGTCTCCACAACTGTTCATTGCAGCATCCTGCTCCTCATGACCAATGTCCCATCCAGCTGGAGACAAAACAGAACTACGTAGGGATCCTGACTCAGTGCATTTCAGAAGATCCATACTTTTGATAGCCATGCTATCTTAGCATCCAGGTTTACTAAATCAAACCTCCTTCTATATTTTTTTAATTAAATCTGTTAAAATGTACTAAATATGATAAAGAAATCTGTGAAGAAAAATGAATTAAAAATGGCACCAGACATATTTTTTCTGATCAAAATCACATTTTTAAATGATAGATAAGTTTGCCTGACATATGCTTTTTATTGCATTATTTTATTGCATTATCTGATTTCCTGATTAAGAAGGTAGGGTCTGCACCCATGACTACGGACAATACTAAGATCATTAATTTCTTTTCTATCTTTTGTTCTGAAAAGACAGTGGTATGAAACATTCATTTATTAACCCTGATAACAGTCTAATTCACTACAGACCACAGACTACTACTCAGAAGCATGGGTAAGATAAGACACTAAAACCAAACATGTTTAACTTTTTTTCGTTTTTTTTTTTTTTTGTTTTCAATTCAAAATATTCCTGAAAACTGCATATTTCCATCTATTCATGAAAGAGCACAGATACCTGTGCTGTAAATATTGTATGGAGAATGATTCTTCAATTTAGACTTACTTATGTGAAAGACAGCAGGCTGTGTGCAATAGAGGCTTCTGTATTTACCAATCAAGAGAATAAAGACTTCATGCTTTTAGCCAACCCCAATGACTTGGAATCAGTTCTCGAACGTTAACAGCTGATATTAATTTGTGATCGTTTTGCTGCTGAGGCTCCTGATTGTCTATGGATGGCAATAAGCCCCTTGCAAGGTAATATGCCAGTTTTCCAGGACACAGCTGCCAGTCAACCATGGGATGAGGTGGGGAGAGTATATTGCACTGCCAAGGACGTTCCATATGCATGAAGAGCCTTGTTTTTTGAAAGAGTGACATAAGAGTGCCAAATGCCCAAGCCAAAATGAGATACATGAACAACAGAAGAGAGGATGATGTGGTGGTCTCAGGCACTTGATTCTGCCAGAGAGAGGTTGAACGGCTGTAGGTGCCCTGGGCAGCCCATGAACAACACAGGTGGCCGGCATACGGAGCAAAGGGTACAATCTTCAAGTGCTTATACAACATACGTTTATGGGAGAAAATGGTCTCAAGCACTGACAAGCTAGATTAACAGAGCTCAGGATTCAGATATTACATTTGCCTTGAGAAAACTGAGTTAGTCCAAGCACACACTGTGAGCGACCAAGGAATACTAGGTATCAACAAAGCAACTTCAATAAGTACATTACTCACACTTTAGTTATGTTCCCAGTTCCTGTTGGTCATGACTTTTTCTGCCACCCAAAGTTATGTATCCTTTTATGTACTTACATAACTTTTTATATAACTCTTTAAAGTTGTGTTTTAAAAACCTTTCCAGCAATATAAATTCTTAAGTTGTACAGACACGAACTGTATTCCCAGGATATTTAACACTCATGCTAATGTTATGCTTTTAATGTAAGTGCTACAGAGACCCCTGTGCTAATTGCAGAATGTTAACCACGAACACATCAGAAGTCAGAAGTAAAAAGATGAATAAAATCTAAGTGCTTTCAATGTGATCAACAAGCGGGGTACTGCAGTAGTACTACATAAACCCATGTCTTGAGCTTGATCCATTACATGGTTTTGCTGCAGCTGTTGATCCAACATTGGTACATGCATTTTATATCTATGCTGCTAATTGGAAGTAAATGAGCTCCTAGTCAATAAGCCATCTAAATTTGGTTGAGTCAACAAGTCCTTTCTTAAAATAAAAATAACAAAAACAGAACAAAACAACAACAAAAAAAACCAAAAAACCAGTCTGCTTAATGTTTGAGTTACCTGTGGTATGGGGGAGCAATAAGAGAATGTGAGATACTGACCATGACAGAAACAGAAAATATATGGCTCAACAGTTTTCATGGGCACTCTGTGTCATAACCCTAATCAGTATATCTGATGAAATATCATTGCAAGTTGTACGGGTTATGAGATTCAGGATATTTTTCTTAATGCTGATCAATTTCTATTTCTGTAGATGTCTTCATTATTCAATAGCATTTGCACACCAGAATTAAAGACATTATGGATAATTGTATGCCCAACTAGTTAGCCATGTGTTTAGATCCTTTAATGAAAAACAAAATTCTTCAGCTGCTGACCAACTAACAGCAGGTTCCTCACACAAATACTGAGATTAATTCATTTACAATTTACAAAACTGAGAATTTAAAACCATTTTCAGAAATACTCCTTTCAATAGAGAAGAATTGGTCTACTTTTACTCAAACATATTCAATGATCTATTTTTTATAATTCACTCAGCTCTGCTCATATATCAGAACACTGAAGTGCATTAAAATTGTATATTTGTTGCCTTTAAACCAGCTGATTTCTACAGAAAATCATTATCTTGGTCTCTTCTCCTTTCAGAAATAATTTCCACAATGACTAACTAATAAATACTGAATAAAATGTCACTAACAATTGTATTTAAGTTATTTAATTAAGAGGGAGTAGCTAAATGTAAGAAACCTAACAATTAGTTACAAAATACTATATTGCATATTAATATTGACAGGCTGGATTTTTTCCCACCTAATGTTTTGCACATAACCAAAGAATTTAAAGGAAGAAAATATTCCTCCTAAGAGTTGTTTTTTTCCTATACAGTTGGTAAAGAAAGACAGCAACATCCTGAGGTCAATTTGTGTGTGACTGGTGATGGGAACTGCTTTCTGGAGATGCTTATCTCTTTTCATTGTTTATTGAAGAAGCCTATGGCAAATACACTCCAAACCTACATACCTTGGTTAACCTAAAGTTGGGTTCATCTGAAATTCTATTGAAGAAAGTAACACTCTTTTGCTTAATGAACCAGACTAGCTGAGCTAACCCAAGGGGCCTCCATGTTCGGAGAAATGTGATTCTGAATAAATCTCTATAAAAATAAATAAGTCAGTAAGGGTCAGCTTTCATCTACAATTCTTAACTTCTTAGATTAGTAAAGCTTCTGAGACATTTTTTCCTCTGATGAGAAATATATACTAAAATTTGTGTAAAGAGTATAAAATTTGTATAAGAGAAACAGGAATGCATTTTTTTCCTGTTACGGAAACAGAGAGGTAAGAAATTTTTCAATTTGTGTAATTAATCTCTAGCTCAGAAAGTAAGTTTTGACACAATGTAAAGTTTTAGTCTCTTGAGTACATGGTTGAGACTCTATTATTGGATATATATAAAATATCAGGCTGATAAAATATTTTTTAAGTACTCTTAGTCCACCACATCGTGAAGTAGGGTAACTGATAAGGATGCAGAGAAGAGACTACATGATCAAACAGCCTTTCCCCCTTGCGGTATGGCCAGGCTAGCGCAGGCTGTTACTTCCAACTACAGCTCCCCTTTAAACCTTGTGAAAAGGGGGCTGAAATTACACAGCCTACCATCTCCGCAGCATCGTGTGGCAAAACAGATTTCTCTCACAGTACATCAGTTTATACCTTTCTGACTACGCCAAAATATAATTTATGGAACAATCTGAAGTCAATTCTCTCATTAGCTAAGCCACATGCTTTGAGATGAGACCCATTAAAATGCTCACGCACATCCCGAAAATGGCTGTTCGTATTTCCTGAGGCAGTAACTCCTTTGCCAGGTTCACCTAATGCTCTAACAAAAAGGAAAACCCAGCAATCTATCAACTCTTTGGGGAAAAAAAAAAAAAAAAAAAAAAGAGAGAGAAAAGAAACCCTAATGAAAATTATGTACCCAGGGTAAAAAACAACCACTCCCCTTCTCCAAACTAATAATATTCAAAGGCAAATCTACCTGGCTAAATGCAACATAACTATTTGGGAACTACAAAATACTGAGGCAGAGCTGTATTGATATTCATTTATGTGCACATTTTTTTTAAATGGGGATATTTGCTTTAAATAATCTGACACTTGGGAAAAAAATCTCTTTTACAAATAGCTCAGCTTTGTCCTCCTGAAATTACACCTGTTTTCAGATCATACCAGCAGCAAACCCCACCATTTGAATACTGACAGGAGTAGTTCTCAGATACTTTACACCTGACACCTGCCAATGTCTAATTCTGACCCACTTCACTCACAGTAAGGGGACAGGGAAGTGAGATTTTCATTCCTGCTCCCCCTTGCTCTCTGACCGCCATTTCCTTTAAAGCAACTGCTCAGAAATCCTCACCTTTACCTTGTGCCAAAGAACCAGGAAATATTTTTGACAACAATCAGAACAAAATTAGTTACATTGGGATATAGATTCCTGTCTTGGGAAAAGAGTAGGTCAATAATATTAATGCTGACAAAAAATTTAAACAGGCAGACTGAAATTTCTATAATCAGGCATTTCGTGTCTCAGAAGGTACTAACCAACAGCTGTAAGTTTCTTGCCTGTTACATTTGTACTTATGTTTTAATGTCACTAATTTAAAGTTCTTTTCCCTAATGATTGCTAAGGAAAATCAAATCGCAATTCTGTTATAAGTATCCATAATAGCTGAACTCTATAAACCATAGACTTCCTCTCCTCTTTTGTCATGTCACCTGTTCTTTAATTTACAAGGTCTCCTTATTCTAATAATGAATAATCTACATATACCTGGGGCAACAGATTAAACAGAAAATCTTCCGTTTCAATTCAACAGCAGTCCCACTTTTTAAAGTCTGACTTCAGGATAATGAATTATGAAGCACCACATTTTCTATATGAAAGAAATTAAGGTTGGTTCTGTCTTATTTAAAACTTTATCCATCACATGCAAAATTAGTTTCTGATCACTGAGATATTGTATACTTGGAAGAATACAGGTTATGCAAGAAGAAGCTATAATTGTGAGTTATCAGATTTTTTTTTGTAAGAAATAACTACTATAAATCTATGTGGGAGGCAAAAAGTAATCTTCTGTGCTCTCGGGGAGTGCATCATCACTATTCTTGACTCCTCTAATGAAATCCTAGCCATGATAAACAAACATCAAAGAGTAATTTAAAAATGTGAACTAGAAGTTAATTTTAAAAATTTAAATATTACAAGCAAAAAGCGCAGGTGTGTTTTCTGCAGTTGAGTGAAAAAGAAAGAAAAGAATGTAAGAATTTCAGTATAAATAATGGCAAGAGCACCTTAGGGAATTCCCACCTTTGAGTGTAGAGGAGGTTTCATTAAGTTTGTGGGGTGTCCACATTATCAGGCAGTTTTACCTTGGACTGGTTATGGGCTGGTCCATGCCTTGAACATCCGCTAGTGGTTCTCTCTGTTCCCTCTCCTCTGCTGTCTAGAGGCTGTCAGCTCTAGAACATGATTCAACCTGCACAAGATGTGAATTCCCCCTAGAGGTGCCTATTTTTCTCCAGGGATTGTAGAAACAGCATCAGGTCACTCAGATGGTACCTCAGTTGGTTTTGAGGTAACTAAGTTAAAAATAGAGTGATACATTTCTTGTTATTAAATATCACCCTTGATCTTAGCTTCCAGTAACACCTTTCCTCTACTTTTTCCACAGCAAGCATTCTGCTTCTTAGCAACTTCTCATTTAATATTCCCTGCACTTTAAGCCCTTAACTTTTCTTGCTAATAAACTCATTTCTAAGCATTTTCATCTCCCAAAACTTCCATTCTTCTTCTCATGCCTGTCCGTTTGCTGCTTTCACATTAAACATAGCATTATATTTGAGTATGTTAGAGCATTTAGGAAACATTTTACTTCTCAGGCTTTTTGGATCATGCTGCAGATACATGCAGGTAAAAGCATATTAGTAAAATATGGCTCCATTAGAATGCATTTGTTTATTCTCACAGTTTTTAAAGGATGTCAGCTTGACAGCATATCAGACATGAGTTCTTACTCACTGATAGAAATGAGCAAGAAAATGTGACTTTCAGCATTGCTTCAGCTTTGACCCAAAAAGGCAAAACTGAAGCTTCAAAGGTCAAATCTACATGGTACAGACAACCTGAAGTGATTTTCTGTACTTGTTGACTGAATGTTTTCCTTTGCATTTAGATTGCCTTCAAAGATACTGGACCAAGGAGTGATCTCTGTGATCTATGAACATACATATCAACATTTCACATAGTGCAGAAAAATATCCATCGGATGGTAACAACACGTAGCCATTACAAGCTCAAACAGCAGCAAAACTTGTATGCTATTACGTGCAGTAAGATCGTGTGCCCATAAGCATCTACACACTCTAGCCCTGTCTTTCTGTTTGTATGCTGAAATACATTTGAGCATAAACACAGGTGAGCGGACTTCAACAACCATTAATTTGTGCAAAGGAAGGTAGTCCAATTCACCTCTCATATAACACGATGAGTTCTCATACTACTTTAGTTGCCAACATGGCACTCCATGAATCTCTATGTGTGTGTGTATGTGCGGACGTGCATGCATCAGTGTGAAGGCAGGACAAGAGAAAAAAGTGTTGGAATGGATCATCAGTTGATTAAGCAGTAAGCACATTCGCTTTATGGAAATCTGATCTTTCCTTGATCGGTACTTACTCCTCCTAGTAAGAAGTAATACACGGTCACCAGGAAAAGAATTTTGATTATGAAAAAAGAGAGTAATTCAATACATTTAGTTAACACATTTCTTCCACCAAGTGACAGTCTGTTCTATGTCATATCTTAGGCAGCAGTAAGAATACCTCAGTGCTTTACACACCCCACTGCGTAGGTCCTACCTCACTACATCAGCACTATTAATGCAATATATCTGTCGAGGCTTATTAAAATTCTTTTTGATGTGTATCTTGGCTCATAAACCTCCACACTGTATTGATATTGCCTAAGGGAACGTCCTTGTGGCACTGAATGTCTGCAGGTGGGATGATAAAAAATCTTCAAAACTTTAGAAAGTTTGGCCTCTAGCAGAGCTTTTGCTTCCAACACCTCTTCTGAATAGTGTTTTGTGTTGTCACTCTATAGCTATTGTTCCAAAAATGTCTTACAGGACATTTTAACTCATAGAGAAAAAACTTTATTACAAATAAATGACTGATGGATAAAAAGCAGATGATGGATCTCGATCCTTTGTCATAGATATACTCTTTTCAGTGCTTTGTATACATGTTGTGCCTGTACCAATCCTTAGGCAGCAAACAAACCCTGGCAGCCAGTTCACTCACTAAAGTGAGCAAGGATTTACCAAGTTAGTTGGAGAAGTCAATTTTCTTCATGTTCTTCATCATGTATGTAATCTCTTCTGCTTTTCCATTTGTAATTAATTGCCGCGGGGCACAGGAATTGCCCTGAGGGACTGCAAACACTGCTCCCCAGTTTGGAACACATCTCTGGTGGCCTGTGATGCTATCAGAAACGTATTAAACTTTTAGAGTGTTTAAACTGAATCACATGGGTGAAATTTCATTGATGATGATTTTATGTGCATTTAACTGCATATACTCATAGCCTATAAACATTTTACCTCTATTAACTCATAGTGCAGTTCTTATGCCTTTAAATGGTCATTTATTGATTGAAACCCTGTTATTCCACCCAAATTTCTTCAGTAATAAGTTTCCATCAGTAAGTTCTTCAGTCTCCCTATAAAAGTCTTTGCCTTAATAAACTTTGTTTTCTATCTGATTTTGTAAAGATCTAAACAATTAGACCCTAATCAACTTCAGACTGAAGTCAATGGTTAAGGTACTTTTTACTGATTCAGGAGTGAAAGTGGTAGGAGGCAGAGGGAGGCACAGACTGAATCTTAACTAGAGTGTCAATCTTTATATATATATAAATATGCACTGTAATGATATACGTACATTCACAGTGCTTCAGTACTAGGCTGTCTAGAAGACATTTCTCTCAGAAACAGTTCTGGGGAATCAGACTGAAAATAAGATACAGCCACAGGATGCTTTCTTTGGGGTGAGGATAAAAATAAGACAGCCAAGCCATTTTGGGTTTAACATTTACCTCTCCTGCTCCCCACCCCCTTATTATTTTTAATAAACTTTACTGTATAAAATATTTTTCACATCTTTGACAGTTTTTTACATTCCTGTTACGATATACGTAAGACTGTAATATAAAACGGAAGAAAAAGTAAGTGTGTAGTAGTAGAGATTGGCAGCCAGCTTCCTCTGTTAGCTTGAGAGACTCCAGAGCATAAATTAATCTGCAAATAACCTTCACCCAAATTTTTACCTCTGGTTTAAGTGAAAGCCTGAATTGCATTAATTCCCAGTGATGGAACATCAGCATCCAGCATTGGACAGGTTGGTGCATTCTGTCTTACTTTTAAATGCTGAATGCTACATACAATGAATTATGCAACAATAAAATTCGTATCGAATTAAGAGATTTCTTTAACCTCATGCTTATGGCCAGGAAACGTCCTGAGGGGTCCCAAAACCACTTCAGTTTCGAGGATCAGTGTGGAAGTTCCTGACAGCCGTTTGTCCTGTGGTTTGGTTTCTATGTTTTCTTGAAAAGCAGATGTGTGCTGTTCTTTACAAACAGATATGTGATGATGAAAGATACACAGGTGCTTATCTTTCCTACAAAACTACATCTTATGCATGATGGATAGGCTGCCAAGATGGACAGGTTGCCAGGAGCTTCCTGAACATCTTTTGCTTCTGTCTTTCTACACTCTAGATGTGGTGGCAGGTTACGCCCTTGAAGTTTACCTTAAGATCTCCAGAACTAAAGGCCACAGTGTGCCTTCAGTTGTCTCTGTGATGGATTTCAAACTAACTGTTAAAATAGCTACCACTTATCCAAAGAAAATGTCGTTGTAAATTCAAAACTAACATTCAGATGGGGAGAAAATGGTTGTTGGTTTGGGTTTTTTTTTTTTTCGTTCAGGCTATCCTTTGCACAGTAGTGTAAAAAATTAAATTGCTGTTTCAAATAAACAATTAATTGACCGTATCTCTAATATTAATATAATCAGGTAAAGCCAACAACAACAATATAATAGATTTAGCCTGAAGAAATTAGACACATTAATGCCTCTAACAGTTTCCTCTTCCACTGGGAAATAGGCAGGTATAAAAGGTGCTGTGGCCAGATCTGAAAAGAACATAGCAAACTTAGAGGGAAAACTGCAGACATGGCCAGAGACTACTAGTTTTGGGTGTGGAATTCACAAGGAGGAGTTTGCAATATGGGTTTGGTTTCTAGCATAGTGAAAAAGGAGAATTAGGCACTGATGGCCACATCTATACAGGTGAGAATTAGGTAAGACTTACTCCAACCTAAATCCCTCTTCTGCCGATGTTCAAGATCATAGAGCTAAAAGAAGATGGTGACTGAGCTGAGAAGCTTTTCCTAATATGTTTCCTTGGCTCCTAGGCCTGGGCTGGTTTGAATTCACACAGTGTAGATGCCACAGACCAAAACTGGTTGATTATTGCATTCCCCAGACAGAGAAGATCAAGTGCTTAGATCCGTACGCATTCACTTCTTTTGGGTCATGTCTGAAAAACAGGGTTCGTAACAGCTGCTGCAGCATGCCATAACATCACAGTGAGTGGCAGTACTTTTGAGCCAGCAAATTGCTGAAGAGAGGAACGCAGTTTGTAATTTCCCCCTTTCTTGTACTTAAGCACTGAAGGCTACTTTTGTGAAATTCAGATCCGTAACTTCGGCGGCTCATGCTTCCCTATACCAACTAGGTGCATAAAACCTCCATCTGAAATAGAACAATGAGATCAGTGTCATATGTTGTGGAGAGAACCATCGATGCTTTGCCGTAACAACTCAGCATGCAGAGCGCTTACTCAGGAGATGCGAATTAAGTGTACTAGCCCTGTTCAGCTTTGTTAGCTTGCCAGATATTGCCTTATACACACTCGTTTTTGGATCCACAGAAAATGCCAACATAGGGACATGAATGAAAGAATCGTGGGATGAAAAGTACAAAAGGTAAGCGTAGATGCAATTCTGTTTCTTGACGATACTGACAATCATGTAAGTGGGGGTGAAGCAGGGAGCCTGTACATGCTTCCTGAATAAATGCAGTAATTTCTCCAGTGGTGTGTTCATGCAAAATTGATAAACCTTCTGCAACCAAAGACCAGAAGTCAAATTTGCACAGTATCAGGACAGACCTGAACATCAAAACATCTCTGGCAGTTTTAAAAGCAAAACCATTTTCAAGAATGGGGAAGTTGTTCGCAGGCTAAAACTGCACTGAGGTGTTGAGGAAAGGCAAAGTCTTGTACGCCAGCTGCCAAAGGATGGCAAACTGTTACGAAGGACAAGCAGGCATTTCTTGTATTAAAATCATCTCTCCATACACTTAGTTTCTGCTCTTCGCCATGTAATAGTGACAGATGTGTATCGCTGAGGTCAACTAAATCCTCCTAACCTTATTCAAAGCTCTACTTTCCACTGTTCTGTCTGGAACATTTAGTTTTTACTCAAGAAATGAATTCTTCCTAAAGGCTTTAATAAAGAAAAAAGGAGAAGGAGGAAAGGAGGAGGAGAAGAAGAAGAGAGAAAAATGATAGCCTTAGATATGTGGACTGAACAAAAGTGGCATTTTCGCTTCAGAAAATATTATGGAAAAAACTTGGCAAGCTTGTGGCATGAAAAACTCCCATAAGAAGCAGACACTGGAGGATGGGGATAAGTTTAAAATTTTACAGATGACCAGAACTGTTATTTGCTTGACAATGAAATGCTCCATTTTGTATTCCTATACTCATACCATCTTCTTTTGTTTGACATAGATATATTTTGAGATGAAAGACTTAAGCAGACAGTGAAGCCAACTGTCACTGACCTCTGAATAACTGAGACTTGAACTCAGATCCAGTAGTTAATTTCAGACTTCGTTATTTAAAAGTCTTAAAGAAATTTGACATTTTCAGTGTGTTGCTGATTACTTTGTTGACTATCACACTTAATCAGATATGCATGTAAATTACAGTTAGTATTCCTGATGAGTTTTAGGTAGATCAGATATTTCCTTGACTAATGTTTTCTGTAGAAACCTGAAAGCAGAAGAACCTATTAGTTTTTGTGATTGTGGCTCACATGAGGAATAAAATGAATTGCTTTTATGAAATCGTGATTGGAAAACAGTGCTTCCATACGCTGCCTTCAAAGAGGATGAAGACAATCTGTAAAAATAGTAATTCTAAAAAGTCAGCATGTTGCAAGATGATACAGATCTCCTTGCATTGCTTAACCTTCAGACTTTTTAATCTCCTTCCTATTTCCATTTGATTCTTCTGAATATTCTTTTTCTCTCCTGTGCTAAAACAGCAAAAATGTAAAACCTGCTCTAAGATTAATTACAGAGAAGGTCTAATTCTAGCAGGGTCAGCAAGCTCCTAGGTGAGCTTTGCTTCTTTACCATTACTTTTATCATGACTTGGCTGTGTATCATGACATGCATTAGGATGCACCCTTTGTTCCAGGAATTCCTCTGAAAAAGTTCTGCATTTTCTTTTTATGTAGCTCTGTAGGTGCCATATCAACATCTTTTATAGGGTGGAAATACAACTGGTATGAAAACTTTGAAGGACTGTGCGAAAGATGTGCCTTTTGGCAATCCTAAAGAAAACCTTGATTTGAATAATTAGTTTTTCTAATGTATCACAACAGTGTTTAGCGACATTGCTAAACTAAAATACTCATTTTGGTTCTTAATACAGAGGTAAAAGCTTCATGTAAAGCTGAACTGAAGGGTATTTTCTGTGCCATAGGCATTTAAAAAAAAGCACAAACTGAGCAAAAGCACTGTAATCAGATCATCTTTGCTCATGAACGATACAAAGAATTCAGGAAGACAGGACTAGTGCAAATCTTGAGATGTGAAGTAGTATAGAGTAGGAATAAACTAGGTTGGTAGACAGACTTAGGGGATACTGAGCAAGACTGACTGTCTTACTGAGCAATTAAACCCGGTTTATCAAGGTCAATACAAAGCTAGCTGAATGAAATATAAAGACCTAAGAAACGGAGAGGCCAGGCTGAACTATATCTGACAATTCTGATAGACAGGACATGGAATACAGCTTTTGCAGACCTCCTACCTCCATTTTAATTTTCTTGGTGTCGCTGATTCAGTTTAGGTCTTTTCTGCTGAGCTGCTCTTCTGGGATTTCTGGTGTTCCAGTGCACACAAAGCGGAAAATAGATCAGTGCACCTGCAGTAAGTCTGGGACATCTGGAAGGCATCTGGCTTATTTTACCATGTCTGCAAATTAACTAGATCGGTTTATGTCCCTTTTCTTTCCAAGAAAGGAAGAAAGATTTCCTGTGTAGCTGGAGAACCTCAATTCAAAGGATACGTCCCACAAAGCACTCCAGTGTAGATACCACTCACTCTTGCTTCTATGCCACAGACATCTCTGAGCCCTGAAAACCCCCTGGCTGGATAATCCCTGGACTCCCTGCCTGAGGAACACCAATGGACAGGGAGAGGGAAAAAAGAATGTGGCTTGTTCATGGCATGGTATGGTCCAGTTCTTGGAAAGATATATTAATTCAATTAAAACTCAAAAACTGAAAAAGCCCTTAAAGCAATAGACACAGAAACAATCATAACAACTATGCTTGCTCAGCTAGTCTGTTCCTAAACTAACAATTTGAACTAAGGATTAAAGTTTAGTGAAAACCATTGTCCTTTTTAGAGTCCCTTTCCCTTTGTGACTTTAACAAACTAAATCTCTTCAGCCAATGAAGTTAAAATATACAGGGCACGTAGCTCTTTATCTGTCACACCCTGCAAATCACATTTTCCAGCATTAAAGTACTATTCGTTTTGGCTTTTAATTACCTGACTTATCAGCATGTCATATTCCGCCCCCCCCCGCAATAATTACATTCTGAATCAGTGTGACATTCAATATTGACCTTTATTTATGGCTCTCTCAAACTGTCGAATGCTTATTTATAAACCATGAAAAGCAGAATTTGTAAGAATATTGATTCAGCGTATTAGAAAAGCGGTGACCTGGCATTCTGTAAGTAGAAGTAATCACGGGCAATTACTGAAGACTGCTTTTCACTTCTAATCTTGGGTTTAACCTTAAAATTGTAATACTGAATTTGCTTCACTTTGGCCATATATCACCAGATTCCTAATAAAAAGTATGATATTAACATAATTTAATAATATTCAGGGGAAGAATGGTTTTAATTGGTTTAAAAAGGAGACATATAGCCTATGCCATGCAGTGAGGAAAGTATTGTAACAGCCTTTTTAAATTTTGCAATAAATGATAATTAATATTTAAATGTATTAATGAAATAAGTTCTTAGTTGTTGGATCACAAATCTTTTGATGTTTATGCCACTAACAAAATCACTAATTGCTCCTAATGATGCCCCTGAGCTAAGCTTCACTTTACTCCTGGTATAAAAACTACTTTGGTTGCTGTTAGCATGAATTTGCAAGTGTGAAAAGGAAAGTCAAACTAAGAACAATTCTTATCCCAGTATATAATGGGAAGAAAGTGGTCAAATTCAGAAAAAAACCCAAACCACAAAACAGCCAAACTTAGAGAAAAGCAAAACTAGTAAATAATAACTACAACCCTGAATCTAGGCAAACAGGAGTACTCTGCACTCACTCGCTGTTCCGAGTGAGCCAGGTTCAGTGCAAGAGCCAATGAAGACGTAACTGTCTGCCTGGGATTAAATTAGAGCTCTGAGCAGCAGTGGGGTCATGACAGCTGGCTAACGACTGTGCTTTTGGATAGAACTGACCAGTCATACTTCATTGTTTTTTTTAACTAAACACATATGTTCTCAGTGTGAGTTTACCCAGGTTAAAACATGACATTGGCACAAGCCAGGCTAGAGAAATCATGCTCACGAAACATAAAAATTGTGTGCTTTTCCCCTCCTGATTTCTACAGCTTTTAATGAAGAGGATATTTAAAGAAAATCTTTCCAGGGAAAATTTTCTTTGGGTGGAATGCTATCCTGATGGGGTAACACTCTGTTAGGGAAACAGTACTGCCTGTACCACTAGTACTTTTTTTTTTTTTCTTCAAAATCACATCCCGTTAGGAATTTACACTATTTTTTAAAATACCCTTAATTTCAGTCTCAATCTTTTTTGGGGAATGAGTTCTATTTTCCACATGCTGTGTTTGGTTCAGAACTCTTCCTTGTTTCATGAAAAAAATTCTCCAGTGCAACAAGCTTTATAACTGTTGTCATTCAGTTACAAATACATTTGGGAAAAGTATTTCAGGAATCTTAAGCTCCTGGAAAGTCATAAAGACCCTCCCCTTTTTAAATTTTAATTGCTTTATCCTCCCCATTTTTTTTCTGCTTGCGTTTTCCACCACTCAGTGACAGTTCAAAGTGACTATTATGATCGCTGGGAATGTTTAGTTTAGAGTCAGAGAGAATAACTTAGCATTATTTACTTCTAAAGTATCCAAAGCTCAGACATACTAAAGGATGAACATGAAAAATATGCATACGTCTTTTCTATCATTATTGGAAATCATAGCTGGCAGCAACTTCAGAAATAGTTTCAGTAGTTTCTTCATTTTAACATTAAATACTAAATTATAGCTGGTCAGGAAGGTTTGGGTTTTTTTGTTTGTTGGTTTGGTTTTTGGTTTGTTTTTTTTTTTTTTTTTCTCCAGGGAAAGGTTGAGAAAAACAAAATACATTTAAAAACATTGACACTTGAATATGCTGTGTTTTTATGGGGAAAGAGAAAAGCACATTTTTTTTTTCCCACCAAACGGCAACAAAGTAGAAAAGCCTATTCTACTAGTCTTTAGGATCTGACATATTAGTAGAAAACCAGATGATAGAAAATCTGAGCCTGTAGCTCAGAAAGTCCACAAACATCTACTAGCTATAGCTTAAGAAAGTATACTAGGTGAGAAACTCTGCTCCTGTACTGACCTTTAAACTACTGGGCATTGAGGTAAACCAACTGAACAGACCTTTGTTGTGGGAAACTATAGGTTTGAATCAGCATGTGGGTCTCATGATAAGTTGTTTGAGATAGAAAGTGGGCTGGAGAGTTATAGGTATGCGATGGAATTAGCTTGACTACAGACCCGGCGTCAGACCCGCTGATGGAAAATTACAGAGATCAGACCCACTGATGGAAAACTACAGAGAATCTGCAAGTCACCAGGAGGAGGGAGAAAGGCGAGAGATATCCCGGCCTTGAGAGCAAAGAAGAAAGGCAGGGATATCTCTCGGCCTTGAGAGCAAACGATGAACAAGAACAAGGAATTAGGCACGAAGTACAGAAATAGACTGTTTGTTAAGAAGGTGTCGCAACCTGTATTAGGTAATTGTTGAAGCTTGTTTACAAGAGCATATAAAACCGCTGTGACTTAAAAATAAAGCTGAAGCTTGCTCTATCACTCACATTGAGTTGGCCGCTTGCTTTCCTCGCTCGCCGCACTTTGTTGTGCCCAAAATGGCAGTTCTTATGTTATATATTGAATACTATATATTAAAGCTGCATCAGGGGAAGTTCAGAATGGACATTAGGAAAAGGTTCTTCACAGAGAGGGTGGCTGGTCACTGGAACAGGCTCCCCAGGGAAGCTGTCACGGCACCAAGCCTGTCAGAGTTCAAGGGGTGTCTGGACGATGCTTTTAGTCAGATGGTTTAGTTTTAGGTAGTTGCAAGAAGGTGGGAGTTGGACTCGGTTATCCTTATGGGTCCCTTCCAACTTGAGATATTCTAGGATTCTATGATTCTTCTATATTAATGAATAAATAGTTTTCATTTTTTCACTTTAAGAAATACTGTAATTACATTTTACTCAAATGGATACACAGCTTTACAAAGCATATATAGAATTGAGCGAGCTGAGGTCTACACAAGCCAGTGAACTACACTGCACTGAGTGGAGATTTAACAAGTCCTTAGCAAATATAGACTGAAAAAATTTTAATCATTAGTATGAAAAATAAAAAGGTTTTAAAATCTCTGGAACTTAAAAAGTGGAATTGGACTTTGAGATTATGAAAACACTTCTCAAATAAAACTGCACAACTTCAGACAGATGGAACCAACCACGTCTGCTTATGACTGAAATACAATGTTGGAAAAAATTACCAAAAAAAGAGACACGTCCTAACTGCCCTCCCTCTCCATTTATCTAAATGGGATTTATCTAAATTATAATCTCATTGACATAAGCAAATAGTAAAATACTAATGTGAGAGGAAAATGTTTGCGATGTGTTGCCTGTTTTCACTGTGCTTCACTGCATACTTCATTGGAAAAAGAGAGGAGCATGGCTCTGTTGCAAAGAATATACTGACTACATTGTTTTCAGTCAGTACCAACATCACACCCTTTCTGAAGAGAAATACTCAGAAAGGATGTATCCCTGACATTGGATCGGGAAGAAATCCTTCTGAGTGTGTGACCCACCAAATCCTACAGAAATGGGCCAGAAGAATCTGAGAAAGTAAATTAAAGGCCCAAGGGAGACGTCGTTACCAACTTTCTCATTAATAAATCTCTTTCTCATGGTGTTTAAGATGTAGGCTCAACTTTTTTTCTATGAGAGTGGCCATTGACAGTGGCAATTCAGGGAGATAACGGCTCCACAAATAGAGAGAAAATATCTTTTTAGCATGTGATGTTGCAACTAGGAGATCCCACCCTGTTCACAGCCTGGGCAGACAATGGACAAAGATTTCTGTAAAAGAACTGCAACAGTTCTTCTTTAAATTTTCCCTTTTTATCATTTCTCTTGTCTTACCCAGGTGCGGCATTCTTATCACAGAATCCCTCAGTATTATAGTACAATGAAAATGAAATCCATGCTGAGTCTGGATAACTTCCAAAACAGCAACGAAAAATATTTACCTGCCTATTTTTTTTGTTTGTTTGCAAAGTTATGCGCTAGCTCTAAGGAATGGCTGCAGTCTTTTAAAATGATATTTAAAGAAAAGGATTTGTAATTTTCTGCAGTAGATAGACCAGCATAAAAATCCACAGTTATGATATGATCACAAATTCTTGGATCTCAGAGTAATCGGAGCCTTTCTGTAGGACATTTATTAATCTTGAACACTTGGTTCACTTGGGGTTCTTCGCATCTGCCTCACCAGGCTGCATATGACATGAAGCCCCTAAAACCAGCAAATGTTTACCATTTGCTGTGGATATGAATGTAGCCACTGGGATTTTAATACCAAAGACAGCCTTGCAATCAAAGCAAATTCTACATTTAAGTGTCCATTTCATTAATGTTTTAATAGGATCACAGGATAATTCGAGTTAAAAGGGCACTCAGGAGATCTCCAGTCCAACTTCCTTCTCAAAGAAGAGTCAGCTCTGAAATCAGACTAGCATGACCTGGTCACCTCAAAGGGCTTTGTACAGTCCAAAGCTCCATGGATGAAGCCTGGGCAGGCTCTCTGAGCAACTGATCCACTGCTTGAGCATCCTCATGGTGAAGTTCCCTCTTATATCCAGTCAGAACTGGCCCTTGTTTCAACTCATGCCCATCATATCCCACCATGCCCCACTGTGAAGAGCTTTTCTGCATCTTCTTGATGACTTCCCTACAGGCACTAGGAGCTGCTGCTAGGTGCCCCTGAAATTGCCTCTTCTCCAGGCTGAACAAGCCCCAGTCCCACAGCCTTTCCTCACAGGGCAGGTAGTCAGACCAGTCTTGACCATGCTGGTGGCATCCACTGAACCTGTTTGTCAACGTCTTTCTTCTATGAGCCAAACTGAATGCAGTATTCTAGATGTAGTCTAATAGAGTATCACTATGTACATATAAAGTGAAGAACCTGTACTGTATCTTGCACCAACCACCAAGCACTTTTAAAGATTTTAAAGTGTTGCTTTCATGTTACAAGAAAAAAACAGAAGCATTATTAACCTGTTGTTACCATCAAGTGACACTACAAAAAGGCTCACTTTATGATTACAGAGCTAATAGTTCTCATTATAGGATCATAGGATCATTTAGCTATCTTGTGATAAGCCCTGTTCTTGCAAGGGCTTATGTGCCCAAAACCCAGCAGGCGACATGAAAACATTTCCTGGGTATACAAGAGGGGAGACACCGGCACATTCTGTACTGTCATGTACATACACAGGGAAAGTGACATCTCAGAAGACAATTCATACCTTAATCTCTTCAGGATTCACAAGTTACACATCTATTACACAAATTGCATAGCTTACTCCCTACAGTCTGAGCCAGTCGATGCAGCAAGACCTAATGGCTACTGACAACAGTGACATCAGAGCTCAGCGCTTTCACTTAAAACCTGACACACTTAAAACCAGATTTCAGATGAAATCTCGGGCTGCAGGTAAATGCATTCTGCACACTCAGAGGCTAAAGAGACATATCTGTCCCCAGCTAGACTAGGTGGGCTGGGTTTTCATGCTGATGCCCTGCCACTGTTCAGAAAGTCCTACAAGAATTGACAGTGCCAGAAAAGAAAGGAAGGCAACCTTGTAGCTCAGGAGGGCACCTGGAAGGAGGAGACCTCAGTTCTAGCTGGGCAACCAGGATCATGTATTTTATTCACCAACTTTTAAGTGCAACATAACCATTTTCTCCCATGCAGTCTCCTAGACATAAAATCAGGCTCTCACTTGCTGACTACCTCTCCAGCTTCATGGCTTCTGAATTTGTAATTGCAAAATATCCTATCATAGAGGATAAGAAAAGTTTAGAAGACTCATTTTGTTGAGCTCTTGTACTGCAGTCTACTGTATGATATATCGGCTCTACCTCACCTTCTAGCTGTGATTTATATGAAGCAAGAGAACCAGTCCTCTTGAAGAAGAGGAATGGCTTGTAAATGCAGGAAAGTATTGCAAGGGGCAAGCATCAAAATCATGCATGCAGTTATTGTCCAGAAGTGAGTACCTGGGCATTTCATAGCAGATCTCACTAGAGCACATCAGAATTCAGAATATAGTTACGGTCCAAATACAGTACAGACTAGGACTGTGAAACAGCCAGACCACAGAACGAGTACCTAGTTGGAACAGCAATTCAGAAAAATATACCTGAGTTTGAAACACTGTGTAAGAGAAAGTATTTCAGGCACATTTCTGGTACCCAGATAGGTTATTTTTGTCTGTGGTGTTTTTTCTTTTCCTTACATAGTTTTAATTATGTGAAGCCCTCAAGGATTATAACCGTCCTAAATATTTGCATAGATAAATACTTAAAACTAAAATAAATGTGAGTCAAACCATCCTTTGGGAAAGCTCAAGCTCCACAGGTGTCACTATTTGTCTATTTTCTCATCAAAAACATGAGTAGACATTTCTAACAAAATCCATCACCCAGTTGCATGATGAATGAATGCCGTGAGGGCTGTACTGCCCTAATGAACAGCAGCACAAATTTGCTTGAAACACTTAAATTCTCATCATAATCGTAATCTTTTATATACATAGCCAGTTTTGAACTACTAATGACAATCACTACAATGCTATAACATTGATGTATGTTGGTATTTCATTGTGTCCTAAGCACAGAGAAATGCTTTCCAGTCAGTATTGCCTTAAAATCTCCAGAAGGAGTTTAAAACAACTGTTGTCCCTACTTATAAAATTAGGATGGGTATATCAGTAGACATAAAAAACCAACCAACCAACCAACCAATCCCCCCGTATTAAAAAAAAGTGAATAATCAGATTTCAGTTGTCTAGAAATTTGAAACACATTCAGGCTTAAACCCCCCTGATTTTAGATTACCTTGGATACTCTGTTTGCAACCTCTCTGCCTACTGTCAGCCCCTGAACAAAGGTCCGTGCAGCAATGAACGCTCTAGTCACTTGCACCTTCAGCTTCCTGGGTACATCTCCAAATGGCTTCAGCTGGTCTGTGTACTTGCTTACACACTCCAAGTAGTCCTCAGTGAAATGGTACTGGGGGTTTATAAGCTGGAACATCCGTTCCAGCAGCCGAGCCCAGAAATCATTCAGCATCTCCTCCAAGTTCACATTGCCTCCTGTGTAATACCGCTTTAGTTCTGTGAAGAGGTCCTGGAACACCTCCGAGTTCTGCATGTACAGCATGCCGTACGTCCGGACAAACATGTCGTTTAAGGATCTTTCTGCGTTCTCCAGAAGTTCTCGGAAAAATTCTGCAGGGAAAACAAGCAGGTGTTAACTGGATGTATTAGTAAGGCATCAAGGGTTTTCTGATTCCATTCCTGTGTTAGCATTACTAAAGGTTGTCCCAATATGTTGTTACAGCGGTGCTTTACTACTGAAATTTATCTATTTGGATAGGAAGTCCCTTTACTCAGAGGCAAGAAGAACAGAATATAACCTGCATTCCCCAACAAGGTAGAAAGATGTAGAACCTGTAAGACAGAACATGAAAAACCAATTTAAAAGAACTTCAGTGAGGGTAGTTCCATTTCTTCTTCATGTACTATTTGAACACAGGAATCACCGTCCCTTGCAATATCCTCCATAGCCAGTATATTAAATCTTCTATGCTAAATGTAAAGTCATTAATATGATGATTTAACTGAAAATGTAACAATTTTAGAATAGCTAGGTGATTATAAGTTCCACTTTACTGAAGTTCTTACAATGTAGGACACCACGGAAATAAATCTGAAAACGTATTTGCAAATATTATTGAAGAGACCTTGAAAGAGACCTGAGTGGAAATGAGCAGAATCCCTCTTGAAAGTATTATTGTCTAGGTAATGCTAAGAAAATGGTAGAATTTTCAGAAATTTGCTACTCTACTGAAGAACAGTTCTAGAACCCTCCACTAGTCATGTCACAGCCAGACTACTAATTCCAGTTTGTGCTAGTTGTTGCTTTTGGAATAGCAGACCTTACATTTTTTGGAAAGGATTTCTGACTTTACTCCTTCTGTGCCTTTTATCTAGTTAGGCCCAAACCAAAACATATTTCTAAATTTTGGCTTGTGTATTTTATTCTTACTGGAAACCAAACACATGGGATACACTGGAAATATGCAATCGACTCTCCTGTTAAGATCCTTTAACTGCCACGTGATGCTTACGTTTTCCCAAGAAATTCACTGAGAATGTACAATAGTTCTTTAAACACATCTGACAAAAGCAGGCATAGCTTCTCCTGGTTTTTACCTTCCTACAGGGACCACTTGTCACCCTTCTTAAACTTCCTTTGGAAAAGAGTCCAATGACTGCTGTGGCTGTACATGGGGCATGGCACACAGTAAGGCAGAGATGGCAATGCCTTTGGCAAAACACGTATATTTGATGTGATTAAATGATTTGCACTGATGCAGGAGTCATCATGCAGCCAACTCTAAAATACCAGACTCTAAGTATGCGGTCATTGCCCATAGACACATCTGCGTGTGCTAACTGCAGGGACGTGCCGACTCCTTACAGTCTTGGCTAACGCTATAATGTGAATATTCTTTTAACACAGGGCTCTGCTGTGGCTACAGTGACTCATAAAAATGCAGAACCACTGCAATGCTAAAGACAGGATGGCAATTAAGACTATGTAAGAAAAAATATACACTGAATTTGAGGATTTTCAACTGTGGACAGCTGAAAGGAGAATCCACCAAACACTGTGGACCAGTCTACAAGGACTCAGTAAGAAAAGACCCTCTCCTTTTTGGCAGAAATTGTGCAGAGCTGCTGTCTTTGATCTCCCAGATAACTGCAAAGGGGTTGTCATGAAAAGGTATACACAGAACATTGAGAACATACGCGCTACATCAAAGCACTTATTAAAGGGAAAATATACTCTAATAAATGTATCAATGTCTAAACTGTCATTAAAACCACAGCTCTTCATGTGGAATAAATTCCATCTGGAAAAGAATATGATTTTGCCAAGTATTTTATGTAGGGAAAAGCAGAAACAACCCCCACAATACCCACAACCAAAAAGAAATAGAATAACTTGAGGTCCACAACACACAGTCTTCGCTGTTGTTTTTCTGAATTATCCACTAATTCTGACAAAGCTGTTTTAAAGACGAGCAAAAGAAAGCTGACTTTCACCCCTAGCTGTGACCTGGTGGTATCCTTGACGTCTGAATCATCCTGATTACTTTTTTATACATTCAGCATTTCTTCTTCTAAGAAATAATGTATAGTGGCTGTTGAATACATCTAGCTCTCTAATCACACAATCTGGAAGGCAAAAAGATGGCAGAGAACTTGGAGCTCAAATTAGAATTTGTTTTAAGGCTGAGGCCAGGCTTTCAGACCAGTGCAATTGAATGACAATGGGGAAAGACTATCACGAAAGCAGTGAATCCAGGTCCCTCGACTTCTCTCCCATAAGGCTCTGTATGCTGGGGGGCTGCTGTAAGCAATTCACATGCTGGCTCCTCCCAGTCCATAGCTATACTGGGAATCCACTATTCATCTTAAAAAATCATGCCATTGCATATGTCAGTCACAGCAAAGCATAACCGTTTGCTGACAGCTCCTCTTGTCTGAGATTGCTAGCCTATTACTTCTCTGTGCGGGGGCATTGTGCAGCAGTCTCACAGTCAGTTTTTTGGAAGCCAACCAAACTTTTCAGGGAGGGGTAGTCAGAGATGCTGTGCTTGTACAGCATCTAGCACAATGTGGTCCGTGCTGGGTCACAATATTTATTTATACTGTGGTATAAACATTGCCAGTAACTCCAGAAACTTAAATTTCATGCTAGTACAAATGCGACACCATACATATGCATGCTGTTGGAAAGCTAATGTCCTCTAAATAGTAGTCCATTTGTTTAATTTTTAGTCTTCTCATAGGTCTCTAGTCTTTGAGAGCTATTGCTTAGAGTAAGTTATGCCATTAAAAAGTTAGACCGTTAGTCTTCTGTAAACTTTGAAAGAAAAGACAGTTAAAGAAAGTTATCTGCATCAGTAACCCTATGCAGGATCAAGAAAACAAAGCAGCAACAACTACAAAATTGGATACCTTTGTAGTTCCAGAGAGAAAGAGATCTCCGCTGTTGTACTAATTAGAAAAATTCTCAATCAACTCCCGTCCAGCAAAATGAATGCTGCTGTGAAGGCTCACTTGCTTTTTTTTAGTCCACAGATCTTCCATATATCAAGAAGGTAGGCTACTTTGCATGCTTATGTACAGAAACTGTGTTCTGGCATAACTGGGCACTTGTCCAGTTACATCAAGAGGAACTGTACTTGCTTCCGCAAAGGTTGAATCTTTCCAGGGTCTTCACAGTAATGTAAAGATTTTATGTTCATTGCAATGATGATATTTCTCCAACTTGCAGGTAGCTTTTGAAAAATAATGCAATATTTCAGCTCAAAGTGAAAGAACGAAGATGAGACAGACATTAGTCATGTTGCTTAATGTGCTTCTGGAAGGCACTCAAGTAGTAGGGTGGGAGAGGAGAATCTATATAAGACAGAACTGTGCAGTGTTTTAAAATATATATCTTGTGAATCTTTTTGCTGCCAAAATAGGCTGTCATGGGCAGTGTTAATGCTGGAAATAATTTTTCCTAATTTTAAGTGGTGATTCATTTACATGACAGAATATGACCTGGGTATGTCTTATGTTGCAAGCACGTTTTTATACAGCTTTCATTTATTAGCCAGCCAGTCTCAGGAAGCCCGTTCAGTTCTGCTTATGAGGTAGTTGAAAAGGACAAGGTCTAAGGCATACTGAGCTTCTGAAAAGTGGGAAAGACGATTGCTATTTCAAACCATCACATGCTCTAAGGCTTAAATGGTGGCTTTCCAGTCACTGGTTAACACTTAAGCTAGTTTTAAACATTATTTGTAAATTTAGGATGCAAGATAGATAATTACAGTCTCTGCAAATGAAGTCTGAACTGTTATTAAATATTTTGTCTATGATAAGACAACACAGTTACAAAGTGAAAGGACACAATACATTGCTACAGTCTCTCACTGAATGGTAAGTACCGCTCTCATTAAAAAATAGGGTCTTGTTAGCTCTCACACTACTGTGTCAACTGAGAGCTGACTTTCTCAGTCTCTTTTAACACAGGTAATCTAGTGTCATAATGCATTCTACCTAGGAGATAGCCTAATTCCAAACTGATGACTAGATGTCACCATAAGTCACCATAAGGATCAGGACTGGGGATAATGCAGCACGACATGGTGTAATAACTGCCTTCAACAAAATATAAGCAAAACCATCTAGAGACAATTATTAGATAAATGATGTTGTATTACGTTGGAGCTGATGTTCTGTGATCATTCCCAGCCTGATAAATTCCCTTGTACTTTGTTTTCTATCTGTAATTTAAGCAAAACTAACATCTGACTGTAGGACAAGATGCAAAGCTAGAAACAGTTCGTTGCCCAATGCTCAACCCCCAAAAAAGATATGCATGAGCTTTAAGCCCAAAAAAACCAAAAGGAAATTTCATTTAATTAGCATTAATTACCACATATATTCTGCTTAGATTTCATTTTTAGGAGAACTTGAGATCGGAACACTGTACTGTTGTGCATTTGATACACTGGGCCTGCAGTCTCACTGCTACCCAAGAAAAAACAGCACAGCTGCACAGAGCTCTTCAGATGTTCTGAACAGGGATATACATCTGATTTTACATCAGCTTTTATGGAAAATATTGTTCAGGGCGGCATACTGATTTCATCCATCAATGACTCATACCAACCAAAACATACAGGCACTTCCCCATTATAGTCTTGTTCTTCTGCTTGTGGGCATTGATTTTCAAAGAGCTCTGAGGATTTAGTCATACAAATTATAGTGACTGACCATTTACTGGGAAGCTGTGCATCCATCTACACCCTGCGTGGCCTTTAGGTACCTAACTTCATTTTGCATCTTTGAATTTCCCAGTCCTGATGAGGCTGATGGTAAGGATATTAGAACTCATGTAAGCTGGCTACCTTTTTGGACAGAAAGGTTCTTTGAGGGTTGTTTAGGTACAGATATTACATTCATGACATACAACAATGACAGTCTTTTTTTTTTTTTTCACTGCCTATTTCTGTCTTTGCTCATGAAGTCATTAATGAAAAAAATGTTTTGGTGAACTCTTCATCTTTTCACAGGATTCTTGCAAAGGTGGGTTTTCGGTTTTGGGTTGTTTTTTTTTTTTTTAAGATATTCTACAATGGTATAATCTATGAGAGCTGTGATTTATCTCAAGGAAATTCAAGTGAAATTAACCTCTGTAGTTTCTATGCCTTTTCATTTTCCAACTCATTTTTTAAGTTTTTAGAGACTTTCTCCTAACAATAACCAACCTTACAAAACAAAAAGAACTCAATTTAACTTCCTGATTGAGGAAAAATTGCTGTAAGGAGAATACTTACAGCAGATTTTTTTTTCCCTGTTTTTGACATTACATTTGTATTTATATTCAATCATATGCATAAGGCTACTAGTGCATTGGTATTACTTTTTAGTAAGCCTGAATAACTAATCTTAATCCCTTACAGCTTTGACCTTTAGAAACACTCAACGGTCACAACTGGGAAATGAATTTCAGCTCCCATTAGGAGCAACAAAAGCTGCAGTGTGATGAGGTCTGTTGAAAATTGCTCTCCTTTTTTAACACGTTGAATATATACACACTGCATTTAAAGCTAAGAAATACAAGTCAGATAATTAAATGTGTCCTGTAATTACAAATTTCAGAATAGGTAATTTATATCCTCTACTTAGGTCTTGGGTAAAATCACCTATGGGTAAAATGATTTAGCTGTTAATGAACACTGATACCTTTCTAGAATGTCCTATACCTGCAAGTATCATGATGTTATGAAATCCTTTGGATGCTACTAAATTTTTCAGAAGCCAGTGCAGTCTCAAAAGTTGTCACTAAAGATGAGGGTCTTTCTCCCCTCTTTAATCTCTCAGTTTCTCAGACTACTGCAAGACTTGATAATAGAAGATAATTCACTGCAATGTTTTTCCTTGCTTCCTGTCCAGAGCGCATGACTTCTTTCCCCTTATGGGTCAGGCTGTTGCAAGGAAGGAAGGAGACCCAGGGGAAGGGGAGACCACTGATGCTCCTTCCTTAACCACTCCCCACTGTGGAGCACAGAGACAATGCAAACAGCACTGACCTGCGCTAAAACAAGGGACATGAGGATGGGGAAGAAACACGGCACATTATCATGGACTGGATTGGACAGGTTAAATCAGGCACAGACAAATGGGAAAAAAAAAAAAAAGCTAGACTGATATTTATACATCAAATGCCATTATCATGATGGAAACCTAATCTGACAAAGAATTTGAAGCATTATTTAACGCTGATGTACAAAGAAGTTATTGTACAAATGAACATTAATATAGAGTTGAAGGATCTGTCATCTACTCAGAACTCATTACATGCAGCGATAAAGGTCTAAAAGACTTTATTCTACAACACAGAAAGCAATGAGAACATTACCAACAACTTCAGGGGATGCAGGTGCAACCTTTAAATGCTAAATTTACTGGTGTTTCACTGTAAAAGGTCATTTACTAACACTTGAGTATGTCTAAAAGGGAGACATGATCCTGCCATTGTTTCTATACAGCCAATCCTGCAACGCGGTGAAACACATCCCTCTCACATTGAGAACTATTAAATTAGTCATTAACACCTACTTTTTGAGATCTTTACTGCTCTCTAGAATCTCAATTCTTATTCTGTTGCGTCTGGTACTTTTTGCTGATGACGTACCCTTGATTATAAATATGAAACCCAAAATTCCAAAGATGCCCTCAAAGAATTCACTGAACTTCTAGCAATAACCAAGAAAAAAAGTACTAGGAATAAAACCAAAGCAATGAGATAGCTTTACACATAATTTATATATACACTAATAACTGTCCCTGAAGGTTCTACTTTCATTATCAAGTGGAAAATGCCCAAGTGAGGTACTCATAAAATGTAAGCAAAATGTTACGTGGCATCAGAAGGTGACATTCTAGAATATTTATGAATGGACATTTAAACGCTTACAGCATTAGTACTGTCATGAATATCCATGACCAAAGAGAGACATGCAGCAGTTCATGGATATCTGTGAATTTCAGAATGATGAATTTTACATCATATGTTCATAAAAATGCATAACGTCTCATGAAAAATTCATAAGTCACCACAGTTTCTTCTGAAAAACATTTAAAGCTTTCATGAAAATGATATTAACAATATATAAACTATGGGGCTCAGTGCAACAATTGTTTTAAAATACAGAGACTGTTCTGTTTTTCCCTATGCACCACTAGAGGCTACTAAATATTCAGTTCAATAGTTAAGGAGATTTACCATCTAACATTTTGTATGAAAATTCTTTGCCATGCCTATAATCTACAACAGTCTTTTAAATGTATTAAAAGTTTGTTGTCTGTTGACACAGGGAAGTGTAAGGTGGACCAGAAGGCATAGGGGAAAATTACCAACACATTGCCTTGCTACAAGACAGATAAAACTGATTTAAGCCAGAATAATTTATATATTCTTCCTGAAGATTAAAAAAAAAAAGGCTGGCATTTTTTGGACAAGCAGGTCCCATAACAGCGGCAGTATTTGCTATCATTAGATGCAGTCCTGTGGTGTACAGAGGTCAGGTGTTGTGCTGGGAAGGAATGTGGCACTGAAGTCACTGCACGCCTTCATGCCTGTTCTCAGAGTAGACAGCCTGAATTCACTAAGGGAAGGATTCATGTGTCTGGAAGGAGGCTCTGCCTGGCCGGAGGAAAACACTGAAAACTTCACTGACTTTTATTTACAATGTGGTGATTAACCACAACCTGACAGCAGCAACACTTTGGAACTGGGCTTCAGAGGCAGAAATCTCAACCTGGATTTAGGTACATACAGGACTGAGGAGGGCTGCGTCTTCTCTTTTAGAACAGTATCTTTTTGTTGTTGTTGCTTCTTCCTCCTATTTTAAACAAAACGGACTACTGTGAAGAGCTGTCATTGAGAAGTGTGAAAAGCAGTTCTTGGGCTCTATTCAGCTTCAAGAAGGGGGTGTTTTCTGAAGCATCTACTGGATCACATCCATTCGGCAAAGTACCCAGTAGGAAGTGCAGTTCCTGAATCCCACTGTGGAATGACAGGTATCAAGCAGCTCAGACTGGATGCATCACAGTATGTTTAAAATTAGAACTGCAGCTACTTTCATGTCACACTTGCAAGTGCAGAGAGCTAAGAAATATTTGCACAGTTGTATGTATATAATGTAACTGCTGTAAATCCACTGCAGTTCTCCTTTCCATCTCATTTCACCTTTCTTTCTCTGAAACAAGATCATTGTAGTATTTATAAAGACATCAGTATATTGCATCAAAAAAGCTCTAAGATGTGAGACTTGAGACAGATAATACTGCAATAACTGAAAAGACTTCATTTGAAATAACCAGCAGAAGCCTGATGTAAGAACAGTTTGAAGTTTGACTTCCTATTGAAATTATTATATACATAAAATCAATTTTGCATATAAGTCTGCACTTAAGAGGTAATGGAGTCATGTCGATGGTTTTTCCAGACACCTCTGAATGCAGCTAATAACTTCTGTTACGGTTTAACATCACTAACAAAAAAGATAAAACCACCTCCAAGATAATTTACTTATTTTTAAGTTTATCCAATTTTCGTACATCCACACTCAGAGGAACCCCATGTACCGTTAAGGCCAAGCAGTATTAAATCCAGGCTGGTTTCCCTGTTGTTTCTTGGCTATTTGGATGCTGCGTGCATGCAATACTATTTGTAATAATATACAGGTATGATCGAATTTTTTGCTTGTAAATTAAGCTACATGGTCAAACTTCACTGACGCGGCAGACTTTCTTTTTTTTTTTTGTGACATCAAGCTAGGTTAACTTCAATGTCAGGAAGTTAAATGTTCTTAGTTTGTTAGAGGGATGAAATCTTTTTTCTAAAGTAATAGTAGGAAAGTTAAGGAGCAACAGTCATCCTAGAGATCAGATTTGGGCAATCAGTGACTTAAAACAAGGCAATGCATAAAATCATAGATTAAGGATAAGGTTAAGGATTAAGGTTAAGGATAATACATTTGGCTTCAAAGAAGCTACAAATGTAGGAAAAGATCTATTACTTTTGAAGAAAACATTCTTTCAGATCCTGGATCTGCATTCATGCACTGGTAGAAGGACCTTGGGTCCCCTACAGGCTTTTGTGAAGTCAATAAATTTTCCTACCTGGATGTTTCAAAGATCAGGGATTAAAAAACAAAGTTTGTATTTGAATAGCTTTAAAGTCAACATAAATCTTCATCTGCAGACACCAGTTCACTGGATCAAGATGCTGCATGGGTGATTTTTATTTGACCTATCTTCTCAACAGAAACCTTTTTTTCTCCTGTAAGTGTGTCTGCTGGGAAAGTTTTCTAGTCAGAAGGAAACTTAGATATAAGATATGGTACAGTGAATTGAAAAGCTATTTTTGTAAGATTGGTATATATTTAGGGCTACATTAGATTTCAAACAGTATAATCTACTTTTTGTTTGATTGAACTACACAGGAATGGCCTTAAAACTCTTAGGACAAGTTTATTTGGGGTGTTGTTTGTTCCCATTTATTAGCTGCTGTACTGCATATGATGTTTCCACCTAAACAGATATGCCATGTAGTGATACCAAAGTTTTGTGCTTCTATGGTGGTCTGCTGATCAGTTGCTGAATATACTGAATATATTGACAGGAATATTTCAATGAACACACAAGCTGTTGACTCTCTAAGCAAACAAACAAGAGCTGTGACTCCTTCCTATGGGCCTGCGATGAAATGAAGTGGTGTGGCTCAGTAGGAGGTACGAGATTCAGAACCTATTTCTGGATTTTTTTATGGGTTTTCTGTTTGTCTGTTTGTTGACTTCTTTTTGTGCAGAAGTCACTGGACTTCTAGGCTTTCTGCCATTTACTGCTTCTCCATCTTCTCTGCAATATTGAGACCCAATTGTCTGCTCCCTCTACTATACAATCTTAATCCCTCTCTCTCAGACACATGTAATCCCTCACATTACATGATTTTTATCTGACAGCATGATGGGGGAACGTAGACATAGGCCACGTTTTCCTCACTGGTGTCCAATGCGTTCTCCTGAGCCGAGTTAAGTGGAGATTCTGGGTCACTTTTGGTGGCAAAGCCTTTTCATTCAGTGCCTAGAATTAGTGCTAGATACTATTTTCTTGTGTAATATTCTAGCTTCTCCAGCTTTTTTTGCGATAATATTAACCCTGTGTCTCCCCTCAGCCTCCTCTTCTCCAGGCTAAACAACCCCAGCTCCCTCAACCTCTCCTCATAAGACCTGCTCTCCAGACCCTTCACCAGCTTTCTTGCCCTTCTCTGGACACGCTCCAGCAACTCAATGTCCCTCTTGTAGTGAGGGGCTGTCATGGTTTTAGCTGGGATAGAGTTAATTTTCTTCACTCTAGCTGGTATAGTGCTGTGCTTTGAAATTAGCATGGAAAAAAAAACCTGTTGAGATAACACACCGATGTTTTGGTTGTTGCTGGGCAGCGCTTGTACTAGTCAAGGACATTTCTAGCCTCCCATGCTCTGCCGGGTGCACAAGAAGCCGGGAGGGGAGGGGGCACAGCTGAGAGAGCGGATTCAAACTGACCAAAGGGATCCTCCATATCATGTAACGTCATGCCCAGTATGTTACCTGGGGGGGGCTGGCCGGGGGAGGGAGGCAGCAATCGCGGCTCGGGGACGGGCAGCGTCGGTTGGCAGGTGGTGAGCGGTTGTATTGTTTGTGTTTCCGTGTTTTTTTTTCCTGTTTTCCCTTTCCCTTCCTTTTCCCTTTTATTATATTAATATTATTGTCACTATTATCATAATCATTTATCATTATCATTTTATTGTAATCATTAAACTGTGCTTATCTCAACCCACAAGTTCTTTTGCTCGTCCGGTTCTCTTCCCCATCCCACAGGGGTGGGGGGGGCGTGAGTGAGCGGCTGCGTGGTGTTCAGTTGCCAGCTGAGGCTGAACCACGACAGGGACCCAAAACTGAACACAGTATTTGAGGTGTGGCCGAGTACAGGGGCACGATCACTGCCCTGCTCCTGCTGGCCACGCTATTCCTGATACAAGCCAGGACACTGCTGGCCTTCTTGGCCACCTGGGCACACTGCTGCCTCATGTTCAGCCAGCTGTCAACCAGCACCCTCAGGTCCTTCTCCACTGGGCAGGTTTCCAGCCACTCTGCCCTGAGCCTGTAGCGTTGCATGGGATTGTTGTGACCCAAGTGCAAGACTCAGCACTCGGCCTTGTTAAACCTCATACAGTTGGCCTCGGCCCATTGATCCAGCCTGTCCCGGTCCCTCTGCAGAGCCTTCCTACCCTCCAGCAGATCAACACTCCCACCCAATTTCATGTCATCTGCAAACTTACTGAGGGTGCACTCAATCCCCTCATCCAGATCATTGATAAAGATGTTAAACTAGACTGGCCCCAACACTGAGCCCTGGGGAACACCGCTTGTCACCGGCCACCAACTGGATTTAACTCTGTTCACCACAGCTCTCTGGGCTTGGCCACGCAGCCACTTTTTTACCCAGTCAGGAGTACACACTTCCAAGCCATGAGCTGCCAGCTTCTCTAGGAGGATACTGTGGGAAATGGTGTCAAATGCTTTGCTAAAGTCCAGGCAGACAACATCCACAGCCTTTCCCTCATGCACTGGGTGGGTCACCTGGTCATAGAAGGAGACCAGGTTGGTGAGGCAGGACCTGCCTTCCATGAAGCCATGCTGGCTGTGCCTGATCGCCTGGTTGTCCTGCACACTCAAGATGATCTGCTCCATAACGTTCCCTGGTACTGAGGTGAGGCTGGCAGGCCTGTAGCTCCCCAGATCCTCCTTCTGGCCCTTCTTCTAGATGGGTGTCACATCAACAAGCCTCCAGTCATTTGGGACCTCCCCTGCTAACTAGGACTGCTGATAAAGGAGGGAGAGTGGCTTGGCAAGCTCCTCTGCTTGCTCCTTCAGTACCCTTGGGTGGATCCCGTCCAGCCCCATAGACTTGTGAGTGTCCAGGTGGTTCAGCAGGTTGAGAACTGCTTCCTCCTGGATTATGAGGAGTTTGTTCTGTGATCCATCCTTGCCTTCCAATTTAGGGGCTGAATACCCTGGGGAAAACTGGTCTGACTTCTGAAGACGGAGGCAAAGAAGGCATTTAGTATCTCAGCCTTTTCCTCATCCTTTGTCGCTATGTTTCCCCCCACATCCAGTAAAGGACTGAGGTTCTCCTTGGCTCTGTTTTTGTTGTTAATGTAGTTGTAAAAACATTTTTTGTTATCCCTCACAGCTCTGGCCAGATCAAGTTCTAACTGGGCTTTTGCCTGTCTAATTTTCTCTCTGCAAGACCTAACAAGATCCCTGTACTCTTCCTGAGGTGCCTGCACCTTCTCCCAGAAGTGGTAAACTCTCCTTTCTTTCCTGAGTGCCAGCAAAAGCTCCCTGTTCAGCCAGGCCAGTCGTCTTCCTTGCAGGTTTGTCTTACGGCACTTGTGCACAGCCTGCACCTGTGCCTTTAAGATTTCCTTCTTGAACAAAGCCCAGCCTTCCTGGACCCCTTTGCCCCTCAGTACTGCCTCCCAAGGGACTTTCCCAACCAGTGCCCTGAACAGGCCAAAGTCTGCCCTCCAGAAGTCTGTGGTAGTGGTTTTGCTGACCCCCCTCCTTATTTCACTGAGAATCAAGAACTCAATCATATCATGCTCACTAAGCCCAAGATGGCCTCCAACCACTGTATCTCCCACCTGTCCTTCTCTGTTTGTGAACAGCAGGTCAAGTGAGGCACCTCCCCTGGTAGGCTTACTTACCAGCTGCATCAGGAAGTTATCTTCCACACACTCATGGAACCTCCTAGACTGTTTTTCCTCTGCTGTATTGGATTTCCAGCAGACAGCTGGTAAGTTGAAGTCCCCCACTAGAACAAGGGCTACTGATTGTGAGGCTTCCACCAGCTGCTTGAAGAGTGCTTCATCTACCTCTTCATCCTGGTTGGGTGGTCTATAACAGAATCCCAGCAGGATATTGGCCTTGTTGGCCTTCCCCATCATCCTCACCTATAAACACTTGACCCTTTCACCACCATCATCAAGCTCTAGACTGTTAAAACACTCCTTAATATACAGAGCCACCCACTGCCTCTCCTTCCTTGCCCGTCCCTTCTGAAGAGTTTATAGCCATCCATTGCAGCACTCCAGTCATAAGTCATCCCATCATGTCTCTGTGATGGCAACTAAGTCATAGCTATCCTGCTGCACAGTTGCTTCCAGATCCTTCTGTTTACTGGCCGTGCTGCATGCATTGGCATAGATACACTTCAACTGGGCTATTGATTTCACCCCTAACCTCCGCACGCCACCCCTAGGTTCCTCTCTAGTGGGCCTGGCTATACCCCCTTCCCCCTTTGAACCTAGTTTGAAGCCCTCTCGTTGAGCCCCACCAACTCATGACCAAGAATCCTTTTCCCTCTTTGAGACAGTTGAACTCCATCTGTTGCCAGCAGGCCCAGTGCCATGTAAACCTCCCCATGATAAAAAACCCCAAAATTCCACCGATGGCACCAGCCTCTGAACCACATGTTAATCAGCTGAGTCTTCCTGTTCCTTTCAGTATTCTTCCCTGCCACTGACGGGATTGAGGAAAACACTACCTGTGCTCCTGATCCTTCTTCCAGTTGCCCCAGTGCCCTGAAGTCCCTTTGGATCAGTTTTGGATCTCTCTCCGCCACCTCATCACTGCTCACCTGCGTAACCAACAGCAGGTAGTAATCAAAGGGCTGTAGCAGACCAGGGAGTTTCCTAGTAACATCTCTGACCCAAGCCCCAGGGAGGCAGCAGACCTCCCTGTGGGATGGCTCTGGTCGGCATACTGGGCCCTCTGTTGCCCTCAGAATGGAATTGCCTACAACAAGTACCCTCCTTTTCTTCTTAACAGGGGCAGTCATAATGTGGGGGGCTGCCTGACTCTCCCTAGGCAACCCCTCGGATGGACCTTCACCTACATCCTCATTTGCCTGGCCCTCAAGTTCCAGAGCCCTGTGTCTGTTGTGTAGGGGCAGCTGGGAAGGTGAGGGAGGCCGGACAGGGATTCGCCTGCTGCCCCAGGCAGGGACCTGTTTCCACTGCCCCCGTCTCTTAGGTCCCCTCCTTCTGCTTGGTGGCAAGAGGGTAGGGGACCCTCTGTTCTTGTGGAGCCTCCATCCGCTGCCTTGGCCTCAGGGATGGTAGAGTGCGGCTCCACCAATCTGTCTCCCTCTCACACTCCCTAATACTCCTTAACCTCTCCACTTCCTCCCTCAGCTCTGCCACCAGGCTGAGCAGATCATCCACCTGGTCACACTGAAAGCAGCTGCTGTCTCTGCTGCCCTCCAGTATGAGTGCCAGGCTCAGGCGCTTTCCTGCAGCCAGTGACCTGGACAGCTGCGTGTTTATGTGTGGGCTTGTTCTGTGCCGCCACGTTCCTTCTGGTGAAGGTTTTCAGGTGAGTGGAAACCATTGCTAGGTCCTCTGCTGAGGGGGCGATGACCGCTAGTAGAGTCATCCTTTAGAGCCTTTAGAGCCAGGAAGGGGACTGTGTCCTGCTCGCACACCCTGCCTATGTGAACTGCCACGCAAACTGCTGTGCCACCCCACTCAAATGTACGTATATTGAGTCATTTGGGAGAAACACTCAAACATGTAACAGGAAAAGGGGCAGATATCTCAGTACAGCTAGAAAAAAATAGGGATTTATTTGAAAAGGACACCAGAAAGAACACACCTTCTGGTTTTAGAGACAACATACTTCCTTGAATGAGGACCTAAGTAACTGTGAGAAGACTTTTAAACTCACACTAAAACAGTGGTAACTTCTGAAAAATGGAAACATTAGGTATGTTACATATTAGGGAACACTAATTACACTGCTCCTTTTTAATAATAAGAAACTTCATAAGTACATTACAATTTTATGTAGCCTTGATGGCCTTATACTTTGAGTGCTTCCACTTTTATAAACCATATAATTAGAAATGTGTTTCCAATAAGTGACTTTTATATTAGGGTTCAGCATTAAATTATATTGCTCATTCAACCCATTATCTAGAAAATACTCTGCACTTTCACTGAAGAAGCATTATTTTATTAGTCACACGTTCCTCTCTTGTAAAGACCACATGTTCAGACAGACTTGCCCATAATATGCGTATGTATAATATATTTAAAATGAAATTTTTGTTTAATGTCACAATAACTGCAATAGGTGCCATACAGCCTACCTAATAAGTATTTAGTCATTAAGCACTTTAATTAGTATAACATACCCATGTAGAGTTTATAAGGTTAGCCCCTTAATACAGTAATAATTATTAGTTAAGTAGCTGAAAATGTAATTGTAGAGGGTACTGAAAAATCTTTTTCGTTAATTACACAGAAACAGCAGCTTTTGTCTCTGGAATCAAGAGCTGTACAGAAATATTTCATGACATAATAAATACCCTGGATTTTGTTGTTGTTTCTACCTGGTTTTGCTTTAAAATTGGACTCTTCTAAACATTTTTACTTATTGTGAGGAGCCATCAAAGTTTGTACATTCTGTCACAGGCTCTGATTTGATCTGATTTAGCTGAAAGGCATGTTTTCTTATGCTCTGATCATCAGTATAATCTATTATAAATTAACATTTATTTTGTCACTATTTTATTTCCATTTTTTTAATATCTTGTGACTACACTGCGGGTACTACCTAACAACTAAATGGGTTCCTACTTTGCATACAACCATTTCTACGGCTTTAACATACCTCTGCCTCTGGCAAATCTCAGACCTGCCCTCTATTTCTTTTTGTTTTGTGATGTTATGAAGCTTGACAGAAAATAAGAAATTCAGTCTCATGTTATTTTGCTGCTGGCTGATACATTGGCATCAGGTCCGAAGGGCCGCTTGTTATCCTTCAAAGCCAAATGTGAGATCATAAATACATGGTCTGCTCTGGACAGATAGAAAAGCCAGAGGCACAAATCCAGACCTGCCAGAAGGAACTAAAGGATTAGAAGTATATACACATTTTAATCCTTTGGATTATTCCTATACTCTTGAAGCAATGCTAGGGCTGGAGCTCACATCATTGGCACAGAACAATGAAGGACTTAATCATATTTCTGTTTTTAAAATGAGAAGTCAGGTCACCACTATTATTAACTTAATCATATATATAATTCAGAGCATAATATAAAATTTAGAAAGTTCAGGCAAACAAGGACATGGAAAAATGATGCCTGTTCACTAAAGCTTTTTTCAAATGTTAGATAAGCTTTAAAAAGACATAACACTTGAGAAATTATTTTTACCTGACGTAGGAGAGGGAGAACTTCTGAATTAATAAAAACAGAGCATTATTTTTTAACGACACAGAATCTGCATTTTTTTGCTTCTGCCTATGCATATCAGGTAGACATTAACCTGGTCATGAATCCTGGATTTTTTTATTTTATTGTTTTCTCATTTATTCCTTCAGTATTAGCTTTTTCTTGGTAGATATACTGAGGAAGTGATTAGCATTTCAGCCTAGTAGGCAGCAGCGTTTGGGTCTGCTAATCTGCGACACGAAATAAAAGGATGGGAATAAGGTAACATTGCTTTGCTTGGATTATTGTTAAAAGGTTTAAATCTTTGCTGACATTCTGCTCCTTTGATTTCTGCTATCCTGACCTGGAATATATGTGGTCTATATTGCGAACCTGCTTCCCTGAGCGTCTGTTTACACAATCTTTCTTTGAACTGCTGATGGTAATGAATCTCCTTCCTCCAGCCCCAACTGCTGCATTCAGTTATCATCAAGCACAGGCATCAACTAGAGCTCTAATCTTGCTCTGATGGATGGAATACTAACCTTTCACAAGATTAGAGACACAAGGTGCTCTAGAGATAATAAAATTCAAATAGGTTTATTTCAAAGGGCAACTCAATCTCGATTTTGTTCATGGGTCACTTGACAGATCATTTGCCAACGTAGTTTTTGTGTCCTTCTGCATCTGGCTTCTGTGCCGTGCTCCAACTATTTGAAATTAAGTGGGCCCCAACAGGCAGAGTTCGGCAAGGGTCTAGCTTCAGCGGAAATAGCAAGGTACTCATTCAGCATGGAGCTGGCAATTTTGCTAAGAGTGCATCTTAGGTGGGTGGTGCTTGGATGGTGGAAAAGTTTTTCTTAGCCTTTTCAGGAAGGCATAGAAATGGCAAAAATGATAACCATCTTGAACGCTTTGAATTTTAAACTCCTGTTTGATCATGGAGCCAAAAATCTTGCTAGCATCATGACAGCCAGCTGTGCAATATATGCAGTAGTGGTAAGTTAAGAGAGTTGCAGCTCATGAGTGACCTTTTTTAATCTGCTTGTCAAGTGCAGCTATGCAAAACTGTTTACAAATCAAATATTTAAGTCAGGTATCTACAGGCATGAAGATAAGGCTCTTACAGGTGCTGAAAGAAGATTCCTCTAGATGACAGTTTCGGAGTTCGGTGTTACATGCATCAGTTAGGATCCTGTGCAGGTAAGATTGGTAAAATCTCCTGCAACTTCTAAGGTTGTAGCTTGCACCTATTCAAAAATACCAATTGACCTAGCTCTGTGGTTTAATAAAGCAAAATTAAATGATTATAACTAGTCTGTTTAGAGAACAGATATTACTGAAGTAAAATATTCTGGAGAAGGATAAAAATAATTAGAAGGCCCATATAAACCAGACAGCTAAAGTTGCAGGCCTATCAATTGCATGCAAACTATAGCACTTCCATGAGTTAGCCAGGAGGCTGGGGACTGGCTCATGTGTGTGGATGCTAGCAGCTGGACTCCTCTCCGGGAGAGAGACGGGGAGAGGGGACTAAAAGCACATGAAGCACTTCAGCAGCACACATAAAGGGAGCCAGGAAAGCTCAGAGAAAGTCAGAGGAATATTGTATGTTCAGATCCAGGACAGCACTGAAGAAAAGTATGCTCTAGAAATTAAGAAAAAAAAATTTGCTCAAAAATATTAAACCTTGTCTGTCTTCTGCAGAACTTGCTTCTTGCACATTTACAGGGGTGAGTTTAGAATAACAAACCCTTTGGAAGTAAGATTGCATTCTTTTACCTTCCCAAAACAAGGATGACTACACCATATTTAAAATTCAGTGGTTGATGAGTTTGACTGATAACTAAGTAGGACAGATTTGATGAAATACACATATGAAATGTGTACTGGACTAAGTCTGAAATCCAGAAACTGGAAAATAAACAAAGATATATTTTTTTACTGTTTTTAAAGCCTTAGAACTACATGAAAAATGAATTCTCATTTTGAATGTTTTAGCTGTGACAGCTCACAAACTAGTCTATTCCTAGAATTGCAATCATATCGCTGGAGTCCATTTACACTGTTTAAATTTCATAATTGGGTGAGTTCTTAATATTTCAAAAACTGTTTCTGTTTTCATGAAGTTTTAATATACACAGTTCACTTGTCATTATTGCCCTTTATAGTAAGAAGCTCTTGAAACTAATTTTATGGTACACGTTTTTAAAAATACCAAGAAATCACTCACTACACATGAATCTTGCTATCAATTCAGGAACTTCTGTACTTATGTGTTTCTTTCTCTGGTATCTGTGCTAAGCATTGGACATAAATTTTCTGTAAATGTATGCAAAAGTAATCATTAGGCATACAAGATGGGAAGATGCCCATACCTGAGGAGTTAAGTCTTTTTGTTAGAGAATGTGAATTTTTCAGATAATCATCTGTCTTTGCCACTTCACTGCCAACTCTATCAACCTATGTGTAATTTTCTACCCATGATAGATGCAAAATGGGCTATGAAATTGCCACGGGATCATACAGGCTAGAGAATAGAGAATTAAGGTCTGTGTTACCGAAATTGTTCACACAAAAGGGGCCTACATCAAATCAAGACCTTTCAGGAAAATCAAAGCTCCCAATCAGCTGCCGTGGAGAAGGGCATGACAACTAACAACCTGGGCTGCAGGCAGATGCTGTAACTCTGCAAGAGTCAAGGGCTGAGATAGAGGAAGGGAAGGGAAGCAGGGAAGCAGTCACTGTGATCAGCCTGTCAAACTTCTCACCCACTTATCTCAAATGTTTAACTACACAAATTTTGGTTGAAGATTTAATCCCAATAGTATGTCTGCGTAGACTTTTCTACAGGGTTTGAAATCTTCTGTCAGTATATAGAATCATAGAATAGTTTGGGTTGGAAGGGACCTTTAGAGGTCATCTAGTCCAACCCCCCTGCAGTGAGCAGGGACATCTTTAGCTAGATCAGGTTGCTCAGGGCCCCGCCCAACCTCACCTTGAATGCTTCCAGGGATGGGGCATCTACCACCTCTCTGGGCAACCTGTTCCACTGTTTCACCACCCTCACTGTAAAAAAATTTTTCCTTATATCCAGTCTAAATATACCCTCCTTTAGTTTAAAACCATTACCCCTTGTCCTGTCACAACAGACCTTGGTAAAGAGATTGTCCCCAACCTTCCTACAGTCCCCTTTTGAGTACTGAAAGGCTGCAATAAGGTCTCCCCATGGCCTTCTCTTCTCCAGACTGAACAACCCGACCTCTCTCAGCCTGTCCTCATGGGAGAGGTGCTCCAGCCCTTGGATTGTTTTTGTGGCCTCCTCTGGACTCGCACCAACAGTTCCATGTCTTTCCTATGCTGAGGGCTCCAGAGCTGGATGCAGGACTCCAGGTGGGGTCTCACCAGAGAGGAGTAGAGGGGCAGAATCACCTCCCTCGACCTGCTGGCCACGCTTCTTTTGATGCAGGCCAGGATATGGTTGGCCTTCTGGGCTGCAAGTGCACATTGCTGGCTCGTGTCCAGCTTTTCATCCACTAGTACCCCCAAGTCCTTCTTGGCAGGGCTGCTCTCAATCCCTTCATCCCCCAGCCTGTACTGACACTGGGGGTTGCCCTGACCCAGGTTCAGGACCTTGCACTTGGCCTTGTTGTACCTCATGAGGTTCTCACAGGCCCACCTCTCCACCTTGTCTAGGTCTCTTTGGATGACAGCCTGTCTTTCTGGTGTGTCAACTGCACCAGTCAGCTTGGTGTCATCTGCAAACTTGCTGAGGGTGCACTCGATCCCACTGTCTATGTCACTGATGAATATATTAAACAGTACTGGTCCCAGTATGGACCCCTGAGGGACACCACTCGTCACCAGTTTCCATCTGGACATTGAGCCATTGACCACTACCCTCTGGATGAGACCATCCAGCCAATTCCTTATCCACCCAACAGTCTGCCGATCAAATCCTTATCTCCCCAGTTTAGAGAGAAGGATGCTGTGTGGGACTGTCAAAGGCCTTACAGCAGTCCAGATAGATGACTTCCATAGCTCTTCCCTTGTCCACTGATACAGTCACTCCACCGTAGAAGGCCACTAGGTTGGTCATGCAGGACTTGCCCTTGGTGAAGCCATGCTGGCTGTCTTGAATCACCTCCCTGTCCTCCACGTGCCTTAGCACAGCTTCTAGGAGGATCTGTTCCATCATCTTCCCAGGCACAGAGGTGAGCCTGACAGGACGGCAGTTCCCTAGTTCCTCCTTTACCCTTTTTAAAGATGGGCACAATATTTCCACTCTTCCCGTCCCTAGGGCTTTCACCTGTCTGCCATGACTTTTCAAATATCATGGAGAGTGGCTTGGCAACTACATCAGCCAATTTCCTCAGGACTCAGGATACAGGTGAGATAAAAACCCTGAAGACACATGAGGCAAGATGGGGAAGCATGACCACAGAAATAATTTAAAATTATTTCCAAAAGAGAGTGTGTATTTAAAGTCAGGAGATTTTAGCTTCTAGAAGAGCACTCCTTCAAAAAAACCTGTTGCCTCTTCCAAATTATACAAGTAAAGAAATAACATTTTACTGCAAATCAAAATATGTCATGTAAATGACAATACTAGTCTGCTAGGCTTTTAGGAAATATACTTGCAAATAAAAGAATTACTGAGGACCCATCCTCTGGTTTAAAGCCAGGACTTGGTACCTGGAAGCACAAAATCTAGCATCAGACCCAGCTCCGAATATAACTGCTGAGCTGAGCACTCAGTAATCTTTTTTATAAAGCCTGGCCTGCAAGCACACACAACGGAAAGTCAAAGGACTTAATTTGATTTAAATGCAGCTGCCTTAATCACACACAGAAAGAACCACAACAGTCAGACTAAGCTCTTTTCCAAAGAACAACACTTGGCCTAAAACACGTAACGTTATGCTCTTCATGGTTAACTTTGAATTTTCTTGCTTTTGTGGGATTAAGTCAGACCCTTAACATTATGTAGCTTTTTGTGGTTTAATTACGAGGTTTCCTCTAGAGTGTAACATAATAACAATTAATCAGCTTGTTCTTAACTTCCACAAAAGGAACTGTCATCTGTTATTATCTGCACTGCTAACCCACCACAGTGTCAGCAGAACTAAAACCAAACAATTATACCACAAAAGCTACATGCAAATAGTGTCTGTAGCTTAAACAAAGGAAAGCAAAAATCTCAGACTCGGCCCTGAAATTCTCCTTTGTTCATTCCATTTTACATAAAGAACACACAACTAGAAGCATTTAAATGAATACCATACAGTAGGTAAACCCTAGCAACACACAGACTGACTGACATGGGTTGTGGATAGAAAATCATCTAAAAAGGCAGAATTTGAAGCTGATGCTATTTCAGGATTTACTGCCTTCTTCCATGATATCTAGATGTTAATTCTCTGGTCTATTTTTAGGTCAGGCTTATTTGCAGAGCCTTGCTGATTATATTTGGTAGAAAAAATCATTAATGGATGCAGATAGTAATTGATGTAATAGACTAAAATAATGCATTTTAAATACATGAATGTGAAATTCAATATAATTTTTAATAAAAAATATGAAGAGAGGATGTTGGAAATCAAAAGCAAGGAAGAAACAAAAAGTCACTGAGGGCTTTTAGCATTTAAAAATGGGGAAGACTCAATCCTATCAGCACTGAAAAATCCCCAGGTTACAATTCTCTCCTCGTTGTGGACTGGGTACAGAGATGGATAACATTTTCAAGCAGCTGGACTGCAATGGGAAATGAGAAGTTAAATTCTGTTGTTGTTATTACTTTCCTTCATCCAGAGAGCAGTTTTCTCTAGGGTGCTGTTTGACTCTCAGAAGTTGCCACATAAAATCTGGCAGTTTGAGTCAACAGATTTGTTCAATGACAAAATATGTTCTTAGCACTCTTTAGTCCTGATAGCCCTGAAGCAATAACATGACAGAGAGGGGCAGAGAGGGTCCTAGTAACTTTTGTTAGGCAGAAACAATCTCTCTCAAAAAAAAAAAAACCCAACAAACAAACCAAAAAAGATGATGGTTGATTGTAAGACATAGCTGGAGAACTTGGAAATAATTGGGGATTTCCAGAAACTGCTTCGCAATCTTAGGTATAGCTACTGCTACCAATGGCTGTTACAGTACACGTGTGAGCAGCTTTATAGAGTGTTTAATTCTTTTAGTGAAGTCATGGTAGTTATCATTCATTATGTTGCATTTTCTTAATGATGTATATCTAAGTATTAGGTGTGTTTTTTAAAAAAGTGTTTGGAACGTTATCAGGTAGCTGTAATGGATGGACCATAACACCTGTTGTAATATATTTTTTCATTTGTAGCTACAGCAAGCTTCAAAATCGCAATCTAGTTAAGCAATCTAGTTAACCTTTCCCTAACATTAACTCTGGTGTTACGGATATAAATTCTAGCTACACCCTTTCTGTGATTGTGAACTGTATATACCAGCTTTTCAGAGGTATCTCATCCACACTCTGCTGCGTAAGTCACAAAGAAAGATAAATCTCACATTCCAACAGCAGCTATCACTTCATTCATTAGTAACAAACACCTGTAGCAGCAGGATCCACATCCACTTTAATTGTTTTTTGCACCTCTAAATTGCTTGTCATCATAAAGAAATGACAGCAGTTCAATAAGAGAAGAATAATGCGGCAAGAAGACTGGAACCCATTTTCAATGTTTAATTGCCATAAAAAAGCTAACAAGTGATTAAAAAGATAAATCAAAAGTTTGCAGAAAGACTAAAGCGCCCAGTTAGTTTTATGGTTTCATTTGAGCTACAAAGACGTTATTATACATCCATTTACAAAACAATGAGCTCTTACTGTTTATGAAAGTTTAATCTCTTGGTTTATTGCTTTAATATATCTAGCATTGGTAAGGTTTACTTTAAAATGAAATCTCTGACTGTATGATGTGGGTGTTATTTTTTACATTCAGTCTGCAAATGGAATGAATAACATCATAATTGTACTCATCTATGAAACAATTAAAGTAGGGGTAATTGCTTCTTCTCTCATATCTGCATATAAAGGAAAAGAATTAATATTTTATCATTTGGCAATGCTTCTTGTTAGCACAATATTCTGACACCAATTTTTTGTTTGGCCACAGGCATTTGAGCAAATGCTGGAAAAAGTTCTGCTGAACCAAAATGCACCTTATCAGTAAACTTGTGCTTAAGGAACTTATCACCTTGGGCTCACACGTCTGATAAAACTTTGGCTGCTCAAATAACATCAACAGCAACAAAAAACAAATACAGATTTCTTAAACTACTACATCTGTAATTTAAGAAAATAAACAAATGAACAAACATGGATTTGATGACAAATTGCTGCCCCTCAGATGATGTCTATCCTAGATTTAACAAAATGACAACAATACATTATGATATCAAGTAACTGTAGTTATTGTAGTAATTGCTATTAAAGAAGATTTTAAACACAGGTTTAAAAAGCTTGGAAAATAAACTGTGTGAGTGCTTTCACTATTGCAACCTGTCATATCATTCTCTGAAAAAAACCAAAAAGCATCCAGAAAACTATTTCCTTTTCTGTCCTACCTCATCCAAGAAGGCATTGACCTTGGCAGTTTAATTGATTTTTATTTTTTTATCCACTATTTCAGGAAACTGCTAATGACAGTCTTTTAAATTCCTGAGGTGAGCCTTAATGATGTGATGTGTGAGATTGTCTCTCACGCACCTTGAGGATTAGCTTGGGGAGGACAGGGAGGTTCTGAAGGAGCAGAGAAGGGGAAAAGGAAGCTGCTGGTCCTTGAGCTTCTAAAAATGTTTCCTACCCTTCAAAATTAACAGGTCTTTTACTCATTTGCCATCTCATTCTGCTTCATATTTGCACATGAAGTCCTGTGGCCTGAGCTTGGTTATCTTTACCACGCATGCAACCTAAAATTTCAGTGGTCTTTTCACTTTGCCATTTGGACACAAAACTAACATTATAGCCCTCTGCCAAGATTTATTCTCCATATACCTACCAAGTCAGAGTTTCAGTTCCCGATGCTCCTTCACCAGAAATGACAGAGTGATTATATGGGTTTTCAGACTGGGGCTACAACCAGCGTAGTAACTCACATATGCATATAGTATACCAACACAAGCATGGTTGATCAGATATGGGCTGGGGATGTAGCTGTTGATATCGAAGACTGACCCTCTTGTTACCTAATAAGACTCTGCATTGAAGACGTAGGTCAACAGAAGTGTGGGCAGAACGAACCGTCCCAAAAGGTGAACTTACTGTGCCTACGGTTAAAACAGACTGTCGTGTACCAAAAGAGATTTCAAAAAGCACCCAAAACCAACACTTGGATACATTTATCCATAACCTCAAGTTTTCTTAGCAGTTTTACTCGTTTTTCACATTTGGCCATTAATGAAATATGCATAACAATGCACGTTTTGGATAACCTTTTAAAAAAGTTGGATTGTGATAGCAACTAATGGCTGGCCACAGAACTAATATAATTCTCTTCTATGTTCCTTACTCTAGTAAGCTCTAAAATCAGTGTCTGTTTGTGAGTGTCTGAAGGATGAGAACAAACACATATTTTAGTAGACAATTCTTCTGAAACGTGCTTAACTGCTTGTACTGCTAGCATGATCCCTTTCAAATGTGATATAAAAATCAGATTCTCTTAATTTTGAGTAGAGCACACAGTTTTCTTTTTACCATGAAAGTTTGCTAAAAAAGTTCATCATGCAAGATGTGCATAGTCAGAAGGAAAAATAAAAGCATAAAGAAAATAAAATGCAAAAATTTATACCAAATTATAGCAAGAAGATAATTCATGCAGTCCTTTGGGACTGGAGGTGTGGAACCTTGAAGAAAGGTTACACCCACCGCTGTCCAAAACAGTGAAGATCACCATGAAGTATGAAGAGTCATGCTTAGTTTTTTAAATAAGTATGTGACTGACCCTTTCCGTACACAAAAAATAACCCTCCAGAAAACTCATACCACAAACAAACAAACAGACAAAAAACAGGAGCTGAGGAAGAGGTCCGACTGTGCAGAGTGAGTCACAAAAATCAAAGCACTTGATTCTTTCTCATTTCCCTCTCAGTATGACTTCTGACATACCACTTACACAATTAAAGAAGCCAGTGGTATAAGATTATGTGGCTCTAAAACTTCAGGGAAAACAGACAATACTGATCACCCTGACATTATTCTATAACTTCCATGTTATGCTGTCTCTCATGTATGCATGTTTATGCATGTGCTAGCGATGTAACTCTTAAAATCAGTATTATACGTTTTTATACACGCTACTGTACTTAGCCACAGCAATCTTTAGTAACTGTGCATAAAATACAGAACTTTGCATCAATCAGAATATTTCTACATCTTTCTCATAAAACCTCAGAAAGTAATAAATCTAAGACTGTTAAAAATAGACATGATTACTGATTCATTACTATCTTTAAAGACTACCATTACTTAGATCCACACTTGTAAACTTTAAGTGCAAATCCATTCATGCCACAATAAAAATAATGGTAAAAATCTTGACTTAAACTCACTGCCATGGAATAACATGCATTGTAGGACTCTTCTAACTGTAGAGACTAAAAAATATATATCAAAAAAAGAAAAGCGTTCCTTTCCAGAAAAGTGCCTAGCTGGTAAGAAAATGTTTATTTCTACAAATACATAGTCAGATTTTCTGACTGATCCATTATTTCATTATAGTAATTTTTCTTTGTTCATCACCATTGATGATACTTTAAATATTTATAGTCAGTGACTGAATGTTACATTTTTATTGAGTTCTTAACCTTTTATGACTCTCTTTTCCTTTTTTGTTCTAAATGTTTATTTCCCTAATACAGCACTTCTGAATTGTCTCTGGAGAAATACCTAATGAGTGCGATAGAGAGGAGCACTCCCCTAAGCTGCTCTCTATTACAGTTACAGAGCATCCAGGTTACAATGATCAGCTTGTAAACAAGAAAAACAATGATCAGTCTTGTAAAACAAGAAAAAAGCCCTGATTAAGCTAGCAGGGGTAAAGACTAGTGAACTCCTTTTTTTTTTTTACTGGTGAAACTAGTAGTAGTAATTGGTAAACAGTAGAATTTACCCATGGTCAGACATGTTCCCCTAGTGCAAACTCTGCTGCATGGCAGAGAAGGCATCATGGGTGTGCATGTGTGCACCCCTTTGCTGACAAGCTATACAGGTGGGTGATGCCTGTGCTAATTCTGTACAGCTCGTTAAAGACATGGTTGCTCTCTGGACTGAAAATGCTGTTTTCACTATTTTGTCACAACTCACGACAGAGAATCACAGGTAATATGGTATTCACTTTCACAAGTCTACGTTTTTACTGCAAGATAGAGAGGGAGTTTGGGAACAGACTTAGATATGCAGCAGACTCCAACTGTTTTGACTCATGACTTAATTATTTAAAAGTTTGGATTCATGTCACCTACCTTTGGATGCTGTCAGTGCTGGTAACTGTGTCCAGACTGGTCACAGTAGGGTTCCTTTTCAGTCAGGCAATAGGATTAGTGCTTCTTAGAATACAGTTGGCTTGATCTAATGTGGAGTGCACATTAAGGGCACATAAACTGCACCCTGAGGTGTTTATTTCTCTTCACTGGCTATAAAAACACCAAGAGTGACTAGTACAGATTAAGTACATGTACATGGTCATGTGAACCACACTCAGAGTGTTTGATCTCCCTGTTTGAAAAGCTAAGCTTGTGATTATCTGCCGGTTAGGTTGTTCAGCCCTTTTAATCACTTGATCCATCCAGACTGCTCACCTAAAACTTGGGCGGATGTTAAGGAGCCAAGTGTTCCCAAGTTTTCCCCTCCAAGAGGGTTCAGGAGCTTCAGGCCGTTTATATGAATTAGAACAGAAAAGAACTATCAGGCTACTTAACCGTATTTTTCTCCATATTTGTAATTTGTTATTATCTGTATCAGTCCCACAGTACTTACACTATAGTCTGCATATTGTGCTGAAATTCTTCTTCTTCGTCCTAAAAAAGCATAATAGTATATAATACATGATTCTAGCCTGAAGAAAAACAGCTAATACTTTGCATGTATTTACAGTTCTTCATTCAGAGGTCTTAAAGCACTTCATAAGCTGTTTTCAACTATAGGAGCTTCTGAGGCATTTCTATAAAGGGGGGAAAAAAACCCAACCCAAACCAAAATGGTAGCTCTGGCAGTTCTGTATGTTCTTTTTATGCCGTTACGATTGGACATTTCTAAATATTTCTCTAGTTGACAATTACATTCTGGTAAATACGTCTAAAGATGACAGGATGCAATGCAGACCCTGGGAGATGAGAAAGGCAAGTAGGCATGTGCTAATTGGTTTGATTGACCAGCAAATCTTCTTCTATGACATGAGCCGTTCCCTCCAGGGAACAGAAACATTACTTCTAACTTCAGGATAACTATTAGATTTGGGATTTTCATGGAACAGACCTTGTCAACCTGTAGCTGGAAAAGATAGTGAATGATAGCAATTTGAGAAACTGTCAAGCAAGTGTTGTGCTGGGGCAGGCTTAAAATAAGGTGGAACTTAGTGTATTGGAGTTACATTTGTGTGAACCACTCTTGTAATTGCTGATTTGCTGGCTGATAAAGAGCAAATAGTCCCAGTGGGCAGCAACAAGCTGGTGAATCATAGCTGCCTCCTGATGTTCATTTGCTTATAACCACAGCTTCTGAATGTCATAATTGCATTTAGGGTTATTTACTAGTTCGGGAATTCAGTTTTCTATTAAAATAAGGATGGGCAGAAAGGACCATTGGAAGGAACATGCAATGAATGGATGTCATTTATTTATGGTTGCCTTCTCAGCACTTCAAGAAGAAATATAATGGCAGATTAAACATACCAACAAGGGATTCATCGGTCATTTTAATGTGACCATTAGGATAATCAAAAGAACAGAGAAGCCGGCATACCACAAGACCCTAAAAGAGCATGTCATGCTTAACCTAACATTATGAAGGTTGGGCCAGGGCCAGATATGATTACTCTCTAGTACATATGAATGTTAAACACCTGAGAGAAAAGAGACCTTTTTAAGATGACGGATAAAATAGGCATAAGAACTTAAGGACATTAATACAGCTTGTCTAGGAATTAAATGATTTCTGTTAGACAGAATAGGAAGTTTCTACAACAAATTTCTAATAAAAGTAACTGGACAATAAAGCTGAGGAAGGCTTTTGAGAAGTTTGTGTTGTAGACATGGAAGACCTATGCTCTTTTGATTTTTAATGAAAATTGATTAATATTATCTATACAAAATAATCCATTACAGATTACTAAAAACTAATTATCCTCACTCACTAATATAGTGATGATCTGAAAATACTGGCAACACTAAGAGCTTACACACTTGAAAGATTATTTTGATGTCTATTTACTTTTTCTTGAGTTCGTAGAAGACAGTGACCCCTTAGCAGACAAAGACAGATAGTAAATTTTTAATCATTAAATTGTAATGGATAACACTCAAATAGTTTTTTATTTCTGTAAATATTTATAACAAATTAAAAAATTATTTGTCTATGACTACAAGAAATAGAGATACAGAATAAAACAGAGCCAGTTTTCTAACTTGTCACTTATGATGGTAACACAGATTTTATTTACACTGAATTGTCCTTGTTTTTCAAAACATATTTCACATACTTGGTTTAAAAATAAAATAATTTACAAGGGAAACAAACCCCACATTTTTGTAGATATAAGTAAGGCAAAACATCTATTAGAAAAAGTACGACTTCATAAAATATTTTCTATCAGTAACTATTCATTTTTCAATAAGGCGGCATCACCATCTTTTTCTAATGCCTTTTGCAGGTGATCCCTTCTTTTTCTATTTACTAAGCCACCTTCTGACATAACATGGATCATATTGATAGCATGCTCAAGTTATCTTATCTGGTAGGTGATCTAAGGATGTCACTTACTTTTCCATCCATCTAAAACCATCATTACTTGTAAGAGTTAATACTTGTGATAAGTTAGCAGATTTGACAAGGAGGAAGTTTGTGTCTGTCTGAGGACACTATTCTTTATATTTCAGGGGTTCATCTACATTAGACATTTTAGTTTGGATCAAGCATGCACTTCTGGTGCATTTAACCACGCTTTCTTCCGCATGGCAGGATGGTCTTGGACTGTGCAACTAGATTCCTTTGAAATGAAAGCAAATCAGAAGATGTTCTCTGCGAGCATAGCTAATACATTCCAACTGGTAATGGGACCTCCACCAAGAAAACAGCCTTTTACATTTTTTAGGTATGCAACTAAATTTGTACATTTCAAGTGCATTTTTGCTGGAGGATGTTAAGTCACCACAGCATGCAAGAAAGAAAGATACAAAGAAGTTGCAGTAGGAAAAATCATCCTTTAGTTTCAGGAGCTATGAAAAATGTGTGTAATTAGGATTTCACAACAGTATGATACCCTACAAGAAATCAACAGCAATTGTGATGCAACATCTGGTTCTTCCAAAGACATACATCCCAAAACAAAGGCTACTGGGAATGAAAATGTAGGCAGAATAGCAATGAACAAGAGGGAAAAGAGACATGGAGAAGTTTCTGATTTCTACATTTTTTTGAGTTTTTTTTCTTCTATAGCACAGTGTCAAAGCTTAGCACAAGAAACATCTAACATTATACAAATTTTCTGTTTTTTAAAATAATTTTTAAGCTTTGTGATGCATGTTACAGATACCTATTTATCATTACTAGGTGTCTCTGATGTACTATCATGAGAAGCCAAAAAGCCCGGATCTCTGACTGTGTGGTTAAAACCAGAAGCACTTAGGCAGCCCGTGTAAGCAATGGTGGTTTCAAATTTAAGGAAATGGTGATGACTAGTGATTTTGTCTGAGAAATAAGCCGTAACTATGGAAAGACCTTTTATGCTGGAATTTCATACATTATTTCAATTACCACTGGGTCCCTGTCTTTGGAGAAGATAGTAACTTGCTACACTACAAGAGTGAGGGAAATCACAGTAACTGGGTAGGAAAAGGATGTTTCTGTACGCTTCTAGAGCATGCATTGACTGTGACAAATCACAGTTCATTCCTTCAATGTCTGTAGGTATGGGAATCTTATTATATGAAGCATTTTGTATCGCTGCCCCTCAATACTAAACAATTATTGGTACTACAGTACGTGCATTAGGGATTAAGTACCTCTGTCTCATTTTAAGCAACATCAGAGAAAAACAATGTTAGACGTTCATGTGGTAGCCTCAAATGTAGGTGCTCAAGGCTGAAATCCTAGCTCTTGCTCTGATTTTCTTTGCAGTTGTGACTATTTGAAGGTAAGAGCACACAACCTCCTGCAAGCAGAGTCAAGTAACGTCTGTCTGCACTCTGGTTTGGCAGATGTTGTAGAAGCAAAGTACATGAACTTTTCCTAAAGATGCCACCAAGGAGGCTATTGGTAGGTCCAGCAGAGTGAGGTGTCTGCTTGCAAAAGAGCTATACATAACTTTATGCTTTAGCTTCTCATCAGAAAAATGGGGTTAATCAGACTGCATACTTCAGAGAGGATTTGAAAGCCTTAACAACATACCCAACCAACCTATGAAGTACTTCCATATTATAGTGACAGAAGTCATAAAGTATACTCAGGAAGCTAAATGTTAAGCCCTATACAAACATTTAATTTAGCCAAGCTTTAATATTTTTAATATAGCTTGGGGAAGGAACTGTGAACAAATCTGGACCTTGGAGTAAAACGCAGCGCAAGATTTATATTGCTTATGTGTTCTGATGCAAAATGAATCAGAACTGTATTAAACATTATCACTTGGTGTTTAATTTTGGTTTTACAAAGTGTTGGTTGCTTGACCTGATTTTAAAGGACTTAATACTCAAACCTCTTATCGTTAACAGTGATTCTAAACTTCAGGATTTGAAGGAGGAAGAGGAAATAAGATCTGCCGCATAGCCATTGAGATTAGCAGTCTCAGTAAGTATTCATTCCCGTCATGTTCAGAAAGACTATATGGCAACACACTGGGAAACATTACATGCTATTTGTGCAACTGAAAACTGAGAACTGAACAGGTGATTAGGAACTGAAGCCGTCCTTCTTGGAATTAGATGTGTATAACAATAATAACAGACACAACTCACGGTTCAGGTTAGATAAATGATGGAGAATAAAACAGAATACTTAGTCCAATATTTTCTGAAATGCTACTTGAAATTACTGTGGGGAAATAACAGCCCTGTCTTGGAAAGAATCTTATTTTTCCATTTTACTCCTACTCAGATATCAGAAGCTGAAAGCAGTTATTTGGGACTTTTGTTCTTAATAAAGGGGGTTAAATGGTACTCAGAGGTGGGGGGAATTGTTTGCATTAGCAAAAGAAAGACATAATGACTAGTGCTTCTTTCAATAGCCCTGTTTCTTTATCAAAACTGCAGGAGCTTCTGCAAGCACCACAGGGCTCAAAAAGCACAGAAAATCGCTTTGTGTACAGAGCTAGGTATCTTTATCAGGTCACCATTTTCACCTGAAAACCTTTTTCCCAGCTTTTTCTTTGGACTGTGTTAAGCATGCTTCTCTGCAACAATTAGTACTATCATTCCTGAGTGAATCTGTGTTAAAACAGGTCATTTTTCCAAGTTAATATCATTATCCTGTAAGGATTTTCCAATCCCTTTGAAAAGCAGCTCATGATTGGTATGGAATGGGCATTCCTATTTCCACTTCAAAGTTTGAATTGGGAACTAATCCCAGGCACATTCCCTGTTAAGTAAAAGTCGAACACAAGCTCTTAGCTCTTAAATATGCAGAATATTAATCCTCCCTTCTGATTTAGGAGTACAAATACCGGTCCTGTCCCAGGTTTTCACTAACAAATTCCTATAATGTCACTGTGAAGTTGAAAGGAACCATAATGTTTTAAGGGGAGAGCTAGGGAGTCCAACTGCAGACCCATCTACAAGGATCACATGAACTTGGTTATTGTCAACCTTTAGCAACAATCTCATTGCTTCCAGTGAAGGATCAGATTAGTCTTGGAAAACAGAAGTGCTTCTCTGGTACTTGCTGGCCAGAAACTGATGTGAAGAACTGAAACCCAGGCTAGCAGTGGCAAGGAAGAGCATGTTCTCTCTCTGGACCAGGCAGTGGTGGCAGAAAGCAGCAGGAGCTGGCTTCTTGTGCAGATATTACCTGAAAAAACTACCCCTGTTCCCATTTCAGCATTCAACTTTGGCTGCTCATTCAAGTTCTGCAGTTACTAGACAGAGGCATCAAGCCTTTCCCATGAAGGCTTCATATGAAGGATAAAAACAAAAGAGGGAGAGAGGGACGCAGTTGGAAAGAAGACAGGAGAGAATTGGGAGGGTGACATGTTGTGTAGGAAAAGAGGCTGATGAAAAGAACCCAGAATTGCAGGAATTTTAAAACCTAGAAACAAGGGCCAGAAAAATATTAAAAGTATGCATTAACCCCCTAACTGGCATGAGACACTTCAGTGCTGTCTCACCCCTTTCACCTGAAGAGGAAATGGCCTGGGCAAAGCAGCTTTGCTGGTGCATTTCACTCGAGACAACAGCTAACAGCTAATCTCTGAGCCTGCTGCAGCGAGGCCGCTCAGCCGCTCCTCATTTGCTGGAGCTGGGTTCTGCTTTCCTCCCTTGTGGAAGAGAAAATCCTTGAGGGAAAATCCTTTGCTCTCAGCGATCATCAAGCAGCAAAATTTGCTTGTTGCCCATTTGAGGGCACTCAACACTTCACTGGGAAATGAACTTCTAGCCAGGCCAAAAAGCAATGTCGCATTTGCTAAATCCTTAATCGTTGCCATTTTGAAAGAAGATGGTTTCTCTGAGGAGAAACAGAGGAGGGGAGAAAAAGCTTTTCCTAGTGGTTAAGCCTGAGAAATGTTAGCTGTGCAGTGAGATATATTTTTGTTTTAATTATTTTTTTAGTTATGTATAATTTCTTAGCTCTTGTAAACATAGTAAATCTACAGTGTGGTACAGGAAGAGGTAACATCATTGAGCACATGTTCTTAAAGTGAGACTAGGGAAAGATTATGTCCTCCAGTGAGGAAAAAAAGGGGTTGCTAGTCTGTTGCATATTGCTTCTTTATTTCTCAAGGAATAGAGGACTGGTGCTGGGATATCAGTTTTTCTGTACCGCACCCTCTGCCCCATCTTCTGTAATTCACAAGATGTTATTTTACAGAGAGACAATCAGCATCCCTAAATATAGAAATGTTCTGGAAAATGCCAACAAAAAAAAAAAAAGAGTTTGAGAGCTTTGGTTTTGAGTTGGTACCATATTCACAACACATGTATTAAACATTATCATATATTATACATAGGAAGAATGATCCTAAAAGTGCACAGAAACAAAGTGCTATTCACCGCAAATTTCATCAGTATTAAAATACCTTCCTCCCAGTTCCTGAAAACTCACACACACGAAAGCCTCTGAACTTTTACTTTTGTCAAAGTTCTGAAACTTGAGGCCCATTGTTTTAACAACTAATTTCCCTGTCTTATACGGAAACACATCTTTCCAAATGTCTTTGATTTTGTATAATTTCATTTTTCATAATTTAATTTTTGAGCTTGTTCAGCAGTCAACAAAATATAATTTGCATTATGCCTCTTCCCTCAAGTTCCTGAAAGCTAACCTCTTCCTTTAAAAAAAATCGATTTATATGTAAATTATCACATATCTTTCTATAGCCCTAAATATTTCTCCATGCAAATCTTTTCAGCACAGATCCTTAGTGTACCTGAACCCACTCAGCATGCATTGTTTTTGATAATTCCAGTTTTCTTCCTTTCACCAATTGCGAGACCTACTGAGTGAGAAAAACTAAAAATTTACCACAGCAAAAAAACCTCAGCATTTTTTCTTTAATGTAAATACTGCTGAAATGCATGTACATAAAGCGGTGAAATGGATAGTAAGGCCTCCTAGCGATTGATACTAGAATCCTATGAAATAGGCTGCACAAAAGGGTTCCCAGATACACAGCATATCCCATATTAAATGCTGAATGACAGTCAAACTTGATAGCATAACATCTAACCAAGTTACCCTGGAATGACCTCCTGTGGCAGTGTATTCAGAGATGCTCTCTTCTTTTACCACGAGTAAAAGTGTTGACATCTTTGATTACAACTGTTTCTAAGGATTTGAAAACTTGCAGGGATAGAATGCTGAGTTGTGGTAAATCAGTAAAAGTCCACTTCAAGATAAGACACAAGGTTAGAGTGATATGTTTTCAACCTGCAATGAAAGTACAACATTTACACAAATACAAAATAACAAAGTACATTACAAGGAACGTAATGATATACATTTTCTTAAGTTCTGCTACACTTCAAGTAGTTCTTGACACTGACTGATTTTCATTCCACGTGTTTTGTTATCTCATCTTTTGCACAACTCTTGAAGCTTGAATGTGCTGCTCCTATTGCTCAGTTGTAGACACCTATAGAAAATATCTACTTCTACCAGGGATAATTTCATTTTTTCTGTTCCTATTTATCTTCCCCTATTTTAAGAATGCATGACTGTAGCTGAGCCACATATTATCTCAGATTACCTATTCACTACTATAATTCTGGACATGACACGTAGATTTAACCCCAACAGGGAAATACAATTCATCTTGCTGAAGAAGTATGTTGTAAAATGGTCTTCGCCCAAGAAATATAGGCAATAACAGGAACTGTAAAATTTTCCCAAACTATTTCTAAAGTCTACATAAGTCTACAAAGGTGATCTGTAACACAGGTTCTCTTCCACTACCCCACTTTGGTGAACCAAATTATCTACTCTTTTGGCATTGCTCAAGCAGTCAGCTCAGAGGAATCCTGAAACTCTCATGTGGTCTTGCAAGAATCACTCTCCTATCCCCACGTTAGCTCTTCCAATTTGCCACTGGCTCCTTATAAGCCCAGAATTCCCCATCAGTCAAGCATAATGATGTCCATTACTAGGATATTGTGCCTATAAAAATCTGAGAGCTAAACGAGAAGGGCAGCATTCAGCTCTCAGAATAAGATCTACATGTAGGTTTTTATCTCTGAGCTATAGGTCCAACCCCCTGCTACAGTCAACAGGTGACACCTGGGGCTACTCTGTCCGGCCTTTCCACTGCGCGGGACATTATAGGTCACAGCTCCTGTGCCATATATAGCTTTAGCTATTCTGTCACATCTGCCAGTTTTGTGGCTATCTTAAGGCACCTCGAATGGGCATAAATTGCCAAGAAGGGCAACAAATCAAGGCCCAGGTCTCTCCTGACTAAAATGGGGCCATAGATAAAATATTGCTTATAGACACCTACTTTTAAATACCTAAATGCAGACACTACAGTCTGGGATCGAAGACTGTTACAAGAACATACTGAAACTGTCTCAAATTGCTCTAGCCTAGGGAAGGTCCTTTCTAGCTCATGTAAAGACTGTGCTACAGCTCCAACAGCAGATGATGGCCAGAGGTGTGAGGTCCCTTAAGACCCTGAAGCGGCCCCTAGTATTTTTATATTATTAATGTAATCAATTAAGCCAAATTAATACCTTCCATCAGTTATACCTAGTTATTTGAAACATCTATGTAAACCTGTATAATCTATGTAAACATCAAACAAAATGTAAACATCAAACATGTAAACATCAAACAAAATACAACTCTATTATTATTTAAAAAAACCCATATCAGTGAAGATCAGATCAGATCAGTGAAGATGCATATTATAAAATGTGTTTATGAACTGTGTTCCTTTCCCTTCTTTTCCCAAAAGCAGGCCCACCCTGTGTTTCCCTTAGTCATGATGATTACAGAGCAATAGCCATGGACAGCAGTAGGATTAATGTAAAAGGGATTTTGTAGGGAATAAGGTATTATTTTTCCAGTGTTCTGTGGTCCTTCTTTACTAAAGACACTATAGTAGTTATTAAAAAAAAGAAAAATCTATATTCTGTGGCTTTCCTACTTGAGGATTTCCTACTTGGAAATTGACCTTATTTGCATTATTTTGAAGATTATCTCAATTTTGATACAGGCCTCCAAAATGCATCAACCCCAGGTGTCCTCTCTTCTTTTAGACACATTTACAGAAGGTCTGGACCAGCAGTGATACTACTGCGCAAACTGCGAACCCTCAATGCTCGTGTAGCAAGTTAGCTGAAGTTGTCTGAAATTTGTATAAGCCGGGTGGTCAGGACTTGAGACAAACACCCTCTGCACAGACCCAGCTGTACGTTCCCTGCCTCAGGAGCGCCCCAGGCGACAAAAGCACCAGAAGAGGAGGACTCTCTCCTGGCTTCTGGTGGAGAGAAGGAAATGAATCAATGAAAAAAAAAAAGACTTAGGATGTTGTCATTTCGTATGCCCCCTTAACAGAGTTAGAAAGACACATTTGTTAAAAAGGACATGAGACATATATTGCTTCTCTTATCTTGTGGAAGGATGACTACTATGAAAGAGGAAAATTTGCAATTACAGCACATGGTCTTCGTCAGCTGGGGGTGAGTGGTCATCTTACTCTAATTCAGCACTGGAGTGCAAATTTTAGAAAGACATAAGATTGAGACAGGGGTTGCTAAAGATGTTCCTGTACCCTGAGAAACTGCCTGATTCTCCACACTGCATATACTCTTAAAAGAGCTGTTACAACAGAAGGTGTTAGCCCAGCTGCCAGGGTTTGCTGGTGCAGGTAGAAGAGCAAGAGAAGCAGAGCAAGGCATAGCCAGCCCACCAAGGAAAGGAGTATGGGGCAGCATAAGGCACCGACAGAGACAACTCATGGAGGGACAAGCCGTGCAAGGCATGGCAAGTGGGAGCCACCAACAAAGAGATGGGAAGGGCAGGCAAAACCAGACCACACCAAAAGATCTATTCAGTTTAAACTGTGTTTTGCTAATCAGCAAAACTGAAAAATCATAATGTGTGGAGGTTACAATGAGAAAGGGAATGCAGCCAGCTATCTCAGAGGGAAGGACTGAAAAACTGTCACAATTCTGCATTAAGAGCTAATTCTTGTTACCCTTGCTATTGACCTCATTACAATTTCCTTCTTTAAAGAAAATATTGTCTATTAAGCCGTTTCATTGATATTTCTGAGTGGGCAAAAGTATTTAACTTGTCGCCAAGAAAAGTTTATGGCTGCAAGCTGATGCTTTAAGGAAATACTCATCAATTTGGATGTTTCTCTCGCTGCTATGAATCAAGTCTCAGCAGAGAGGAGTTTGTAGATGCAAGATGCTTTGTACAGACAAGAGCTGATATGATCTGCAAGAGCAACATCCATTTATATTATATCACATTGCAAGTACATTAATTTAATGGGTTCAGTCTTGGAGGTCATTGTGTTTGCCTGCCCTGGGGGTACTGAAATAACTTAAATATTCCTTCTTGATACATGTTTGGCAACATCAGAAAAAATTTATAGTGTCAAAAGGTAAAGACATAAAACAGTATTTCTTCTTTTCAAGGTTCAAACAAACCATTCTAAAGGAGAGCATGATAACAGAAAGTGCTTGGCAGTGGCCTTTTTCAGTCTGCATCTTCATTTCATATTCATCTCCTTAAAAATACATTTAAGGAATGCAATGTTTTCACTGGGAAGCAGAGTGAAATGAACTCTGAAGAGGTAACCTACTTAAAAACAAAAGGAAGTTGTTTTACCTGGAAGCATTTCCTTGTACTGTCTTCCCTATAAATGGTTCTTCACTGTCAACATACAAAAAAATTTTTAGCACCAAAGCAAGTTTGATCTATGTCCAAAAGTAACACTGAGTGACCTCTACCTTGAAAAATTTAAGCAATCAACAGAATGTCTCTAAGACAACAGAGATGTTCATATTCTGATTAGTAAAGCGGACAAGAGAGGAAGAACTTAATTTTAGTAACAAGTTCTCATGTCTTAGTAAATATATGATGTAACAACACAACAGACTGAGATATTGAGGAATAGCATCCAAATTAAAGAATACTTCTTGCATGTTTATCACAGCAAAGCATTTTTGAAGTGCTAAGTACTACTTTTGGTTACAGTGTGGTCAGGTGCCTCTCAATACAAAGCAAGTTTATTTCTGGCATTTTATTTGAAAAGGTTGACAGCTATTCAGGTTCAAGTGTAATTAGCTCTAAAATATACTTATCAAGTAGAAGCAACTACCCTTTCTCAAAAAAAAAAAAAGCCTTTAAAAAAATCCCTAATGTAGGCAAATTGATCATAATGGGCACTTCTGTTCTTTAGGCCTATGGAATATAGACTGAACCGAAAAGAGAGTTACCAGACCCAGGGGCTGGGTCCTGGTAAGGTTTGAAGAGAGATCCAAAATTCATCTACCCACAGTGGGAGAACTGACACCTTGGGAAAATTCTATGCGAAATGCTATATAAGCAAGGGTTCGAGTTACCTTACTCATTATCAGGCTAATCAATGGCAAATCCAATGGGCAGTATTTGTCTGTCACTTGAGACATCCGAGCCATTACACGAGGAGCCTATAGTTAGGCAAATGTTTCCCTCTGTAGGAAATGCTGAGGGCCAAAGGGAGGCTGAAATTTCAGTCCTTTCTTGGGCTTAGGCTCCCTATACAAAGGGTCCCCCTCTGACTCTTTGCAGCCACACAGCTTAAAGAGGAGAGATGTCAGTACCCTGGCATTGAAACATCGATGTTCTCAGCACCTGAGTAAACCAAAGGTGTTCTCATGTATACCGGAGCAGATACAGAAGCTAGGTCCTGCTGGGAGAGTGAAAGCTGCAGCTACAAACATCTACAGCAGACAGAATTGCTATAGTGACTACCACTGCTTCTGCCTCCCATATGAAGAAAGGAAGCAGAAATGACCATTGCATTTTGTGGGGAAGCCCGTCCTAAAGGTTGTGTTAGGGATGCTCCAGGAATAACCGTTAGCTGCAGCTTCTGGGGATTTGGACAGAGGAGGACCTATGTTTTGTGATTCTGCGTTGGTCTGGGACAGTGTACTGTTCAGAGTGGTGTGGAAGTGCACAAGTTTAAGGTCAGAAAGTAAGGTGCATGTTATGGGGGATCCATTTCTCCAAGTACAGGACAGGAAAGTCATGCAAAACCTCAGAATTACAATTTTGCATGCACATACTTAAATACTGTCCAAATCCTACTTAGGTCTTTTATTGGAACTTGCTAAAACAAACAAACGAACAAGTATAGCAGAGCGGCTTGAAGTAACGTAATACTTTGTATCTGGGGACTGTGACAATTCATATCTTTTATAAGTAGGCATAGGATTGTGGTCTAATACACTTTCACCAGTGGGTCACTCTCTGCAAGAGAAAATCACTTTGGTTTGCTCATTTCATTTTGTGTGACATCAGTATAAAAAAGGACTAGTGGAAAATAGTATTATGAAAGTGTTCAAAAGGCACAGCTGTTTTTCACAAGTATAATTTTTATCAAAGTTATGGAGCTTCTTATGCTTTTGAGACCCTCTTGACCTGTAGTAGAGTCAGTGGAAATTTCAGCACAGGGATTAAGTACAGTTTCATATTCCAAAAGTCTGCTGCCAAACTCCAGCATCTTCTTGTTGGTGTTTTTTAGAATGACTTTAATAGACATATTTTGTCTGCTCATCTGTATTCCTGAAACATCACTTTCAGCACGGAGATTTTAAATGAAAAATTAAAATCTAGTGACTTTTACATTTAATAACATGAACTGTAGGATTTCTTTCCTCTATTAACAGGGCTGTTCAGATGTTTGCACTCTCTCCCACATCACCATACCTATCCAAAGATCGAAATTAATACTTTGGTTTACATAAAGACTCCTATAATAGAAGAATCATTTTTATATGATCTGTTGTTATTTACAAACCTGAAAGCACCTTTCAGTACTTCCTAACAATGTACCACAGCAGGAAGTTGATTTGCTGAATCAAAAATATTTTACCTGGACTTACTCCAAATGGCTCAGAGGCATATCAGAGCTGAGAAGATACACATTTCAGAAGCTAACCAGGATGAAAACAACACTGTGCTGCTGCACAATACATAATTTTGAAGCATCACCCGTGAACACAAAGTACAGGTGAATTTCCCTTCTGCATAAGCTGTTTCACCAGCTAACAGTTAATTTCTAGCTGCAAACTAATTCCTAGCATGACTCATACCCCAAAATACTGCACAGGCTTTAAATCCCTGATTTCTCAAATGTATAAATAGTTTGCTACCTTGAAATGTTTTATGCATTTTTGTGCTTTACACTGCACATAAGTGCAATATATATACACATACATATATATATGTAGAAAGTAACACGTTCGCTGTTTTATGGCTCTCTAACTTTTCAGAGAGGGATGGAAAAGAACTATGTAAGCTTAAGTTTCATATTGGTGCAAAACTAGGTGAGTATCCACTGAACACAAATTGATCTGGAAACAGAAACACAGTAAATAGCAAATGCAACCAAGGAGCGAGACTCCTTAAGTCTTCCATCAGAACTGGGAGTGGAAAAGAAAAGGGGACATCCTGCTAGCAGCTGCTGAAATTGCTGTTTGCTGGAGACTGCGTTTCAGGCTCAGGGCCCCAAGCTTTTGCCTGTCTTAGGATGTGGCCATGAGAAGACAAGATGAATTCTTTTAGAAAATGTTTGTATAGCTGCAAGAAGTATTTTTAATTTTAATTCAGTGGAAAATTTTAGTCACACAGTGGGAAATATTATTAAGTATTAACCAAAACTCACAGTTCTTTGCTATCAGCATCAGTGTAGGTTCGGGCATAAAAGCAACACTAAAATAATTTCCATTGTCATCTAGTCCTGTCTTCGAAAGAAAGGTTGGTTTTTTGTTGTGGTTTTTGTTGTTGTTGTTGTTGTTTTTTTCTCTTACCATGGAAATACTCACATAGCATTCCTCACTAACTAATTTTAACTTCCTAGTAGACCTACTGTTCTTTTAAATTATTTGGCATTTAAAGCTCTCACTTAATTTAATTCCAAACAAAGTAATACGGGCTTGTTTTCACCTCAATATTATACTTTGCATCTGATATGGGATAGTTACTCCATGGCAGTGAAGCCCTAAGTTATGTTTATAATCTCTGCTAGAAAGATTCTGATTATCAGACTAGCCCTAAATTTCCTCTCCCACAAAATCAGAGTGCAAATAAGTCTCAAGAATCATGGAGATAAGGCATTCAGTGGTCACTTTTAGTTTTATTTTTCCTTCTCTCACCTTCCCTAGAAATTCCTGAACTCTAGTTTCCTACAAAGAAAAGTGGACTGAAAAATACTGAAAACCTGTAATTTTGTCAAAACTCACAACTTAAGTCAGTGATGCAAACAGCAGGCTATTTTCCCAAAAGTTAAACATACAGGAAAAGAGCTGGCTCTGAGCAGCTAGATACAAATTGGTTATTTGTAGTATGAAAACCAAACACAAAGCTTCCTATCTTCCTATCAGCTTTAAGGGGATGGAATGCCTTTAAAATCACACTATTCACATTATTCCCTCCCTTCTCTAAAAAAAAACCAAACAAACACAAAAAGGCTACTGCTATCTTGGAAGGAATGTAATTGCCTCTCTTAAAAAATTAAGCATTCATACAAAATTTTGCTTTCTGCCTTGATACCACTTTTCTTCCTTTTTTTTTCAACCTTCTCTACATCCTGACCAAAACCTTTACGTACAGAACCCTGGTATCAATGACAAACAGACTATGCAAGCATATTAACTGGAGGGATCCTGAGCTTTCAGTAAGAAGGTTGCATTTTTAATTCTCTCCTCATTCGTCATCCAAGGAATTAAAAAAAAACCCAAGTAATTACTGATTTTCTGGACAATTTTATTTTAATACTATATTTTCACCATCTTAACTACTAGGCCAAACAGTAAAAGCTCCCTGAAAAATAACGTAATTCTGCAATATTTGAAGAGCTGCTTTACCTGTCCCTTCCAAGTCAAAGGGCACCTCCAAAAGATGTCTCTGAAAGGAGATTCTGAAAGCTTCCTCTCAATTATTTCAAACTGAAATCTGAGAAGTGGAAAACAAAAGACTTTGTGGGTAGCCTCAATGTGAAAAATTTACTGTGTATGCAGGTCAGAAAATCGATGTAGCCCACAATTTACTGCCCTGAGGATTTAACTGTTTTGTGTTGAAATTGGATATTCATTAGGGATGTTTCACTGCATATAAAGATTCCTCAAAATGAATGGAAAACAAATCTATTCTTTCAGCAACTCCTATGTTTACTAGTTGTTTATGTAGAAATATATTAATTTACAGATTAAATATAGTCAGATATTATCAATGTTCTAATGACACATTTAATTTCTCCTCGAAGTTTTATCTTAGTCTCATCCTGAAGGGCAGAGAAATATTTATGGCTTACAGTTTCAGGACGAGACTTTAAATTTATTCCTTATCCTGTAAACCATAATGATGTCATAACCAAATTCTGCAAACACTTATTTGCGATTTGAATCCTACAAAGCCTCCTACCATTCCACCAGCGTATACAGTCTTAAAACCAGGAATAACTCAGAGACTAATGCCATCAGATTTTCTATGACAGTCTCTGCTGGCTCAGCATTGCTGGATTCCTAAGCAGGGTGAGAACAACCAAAAAGCTTCCACTGACCTACTACACAAAGCCGCTTGCTTTTGTGAATATATGCAGTTGCTCCCTTTCACTCCTTTCTCTCACCCCACTCTAAGGATTGCCCAAGAAACTTTTAATGCTATGTATTGCCCAGGGAAAAAGTACTGTACTTTTGATTCATTCAGCATCAGCATCCATACACGATGCTCTGCTGATATCCACTGTATCTCCTCTGTTAGAAGTCTCTCTGCTAGCACTGCATTTACACATATCTTTGCATCATCCAGCGTACCAGCCTCGTTCTCTCACCACACCCAGTGCTGTGCTAGTACAACTTTTCTCTATGTATTAACTAAAGTCAGGAATGAAACACAGAGCCATGGCTTTCTTGTACAGAACTACACGGGTTCACAAGGGGAAAGTCCTGCTTAACAAACTTAATTTCTTCCTATGACAAGGTCACCCACCTATTGACCAAGGTAAGTCAGTCATTGTAATCTTTTTGGATTTCAGTAAAGCTTTCAGTACTGCCTCTCACAGTATCCTCCTGGACAAAATGCCCAGCACACAGCTGGAGAAACACGTAATGCAGTGGGTGAGCAATTGGCTGATGGGTCGGGCTCAAAGGGTCACAGTAAATGGGGTTACATCAGGCTGGGGCCAGTCACTAGCAGGGTTCTGTAGGGATCCATCTTAGGGCCGGTTCTCTTTAATCTCTTCATAAATGACTTGGATGCAGGCCTGGAAGGAATGCTAATTAAGTTTGCTGATGACACAAAACTGGGGGAGGACCTGCTGACACTCTTGAGGGCAGAGAGGTCCTGCAGAGAGACCTCAAGTACCGTATGCAGTTTTGGGCACCACAGTACATTAAGGATACAAAGCTACCAGAGAGTGTCCAGAGAAGGGCCACAAAGCTGGTGAACAGTTTAGAGGGGAAGCCGTATGATGAGCAGGTAAAGTCACTTGGTTTGTTCAGCCTGGAGAAGAGAAGACTGAGGGGACACCTCATTGCTGTCTACAGCTTCCTCACAAGGGGAAGAGGAGGAGGGGGAGGCGCTGATCTCTTCTCTCTGGGGACCAATGACAGGACCTGAGGGAATGGCAGGAAGATGTGCCAGGGGAGGTTTAGGTTGGGTATTAGGAGAAAGCTCTTCACCCAGAGGGTGGTGTGTCACTGGAACAGGCTCCCCAGGGATGTAGTCACAGTGCCAAGGCTGATGATATTCAAGAAGCACTTGGACAACACTCTCAGACACACGGTGTGAATTTTGGGGTTGTGCTGTGCAGGCACAGGAGTTGGACTTGATGATCCTTGCGGGTCCCTTCCAACGCAGGTCATTCTATGATGCTATGATTTACTGTGTTTGGGATATTCAGTCACAGGCATACAAACCCCAAGGATTTAAGTTCCTTCTGTTAACCCTTTTATTTTTCTGTGCCTGTGCTTCCCTTAAAACTGCTACAGATCAGCAAAGCTTCTGGTGTGCCTAGCTGTGAAGGTGGTTAGAGTAGTGTAAATCACCGGACAGCTGTTCTGCAGAAATTGCAACTCAATGAAACAACTAACAGTTTCAGGCGTATATTTTCTCCATTTAGCTTCATAATAGTATAGGTAGAAAACAAGGGGAGAGAACAACAAAACATGTACAACTTCTGAGCTTGTCTTCTTCCTCAGATCTATCATGTTTCTGTGAAGGCTGCAATTCAGGTTAAAAACTTACTTCAATTACAAATCTATGAAAGAGAAGGATTTTATTCCTCCTTTCCATGGAAATGCAACCCCGGCTCCAGAATCATGGCCTAACTTCTATAATCCTTTGGTTTTATATACTTCAACTTTTCTTAAAAAAAAATTCACCTTCAGCAGAAAAAAATTCCTGAAAAGATGTCCCTTAAGCTGAAACGTTAGAAAATGGGAAGATAGCATATGAAGAAAATTTTGATATATTGGAAAAATAAAACCCCCAAACTTTTAATAGTATCTTTTGCTAACAAGAAACTAAAAAATGCTACAGAGAGAAAATGCAGTGTGTGTGTGTGTGTGTGTGTATATATATATATAAAATGAAGCTGATCTTCCGTGAGTGCGTCGATTGTTACTAGTGTCTGATCATGTTTCTGTGTTGCCTGAGCACCTCTGCTGCTACCGTTTATTTAGAAAGCAATTAAGAATACATTTATATGATTAGGTGACTTGGCTGTCTATCCTGAACTCATTCACAATATGCTCGTTCATATGCCAAATTGACATGGATGCCCACCCACTCTGTTACAGTCAAATCCCACTTTCTCAAAGGGAGATGCTTTCTGAGGTAGTTCTTGATTATGGCTGGTGTGTGATATATTCCAGTCCCCTTCGGTGCAAAGCTGAACAGCTTATTTTAAACGGTTTTCAGATGAAGTCTTCTAACTATTGGAAATGGCTGGGATCAGTTTCCTAAATCTTCAGTTATTGCTCAAAATAACCAGCTTGAATTAGCACCAAATGGGACTGAAGTACTCACAAGTCACTTACTGGAGATGGGATTTATCTCATCCATCTGGAGATCTCTGTAGACACCTACAACAGATTTAGTTTTCTAGAGCTCCTTTTTTAGTGTTAGTGAGAAGTAGGAACTTATAGAGAGCAATTAAAGTGGGCAGCATCAGATCTCTACCTAAGAAATAAGGGAAACGGCACTCTAGAAGTGCCTATTCTTTTTCTGTAAAGGAAGCTTGAATGAACACTTCAGATACTGCCAACACTTTATAGATATCTACACAGATGAGGGGCCTACTTCCACACATTTTTGCTGAAAGAAAAGAGAGAGCTTTTGAAACTTCCTCCCACTCTTTCCTGAATAAATGAGTATTTACAGTACTTTTCACAGCAGAGTCAAGCAGGTTAATTTGAAGAACTGATTTCGGAAGCTGCTCTCACTTCACTAGCAGTTCGCTACCAGCTCTCACCAGCTGACACCAGGGAGTAGAAATTTTCAAAGTTACAGAGTCTCTGGAATTTATTTCTCATCCACTACCTTTACTCTTCATGCACTTGTCTTCAGGCTTATTATTCACCTGAATGTTATACCAGTGCATGCAAATGGTCTTAGTGCACCTCAGTATCATCCATAACCATCTGGACGCACACGTCCTAAGCCTTTTTATTTGCAAGAAAATGTCTAGAATCAAATAAAGATGCTAGTCTCTATTCTCCTATATCACTACACTCTCTTTTATCACTACAGCATCACTTCTGCCTGTTAAATTAGACCTGAATAAAAGGTCAACTTCACTGCAAAATAAACATGACATAGGGGAATATGATTATTTTCACAACTTAAATTTTTGAGTAATTTCTGTTTAAGTTTGTGGTTTGGATGTGCATTTACGTCTAGACTTGTACAAAATATGGACAGACAGAACTTGTTTTAAAATCAGATGTAATCAGACAGTTCATTCTACCGATACAATACTATATCGGCAACTTGGGAATCGAAGGGAGCCTAGGGTAATGATCATTTAGCATTGTTTTTCTTCTAGAAATACATCTCTTGATTCAACAAGGAAAACTGGACAAAATGTGATGAATCTCTAGGTTGTTTTTATTTGACTTATTTATTTTTGTATGCAGCCTTCAAGTTGATTTATAGCATTACATTAAAATAACTTGGTGGTGGCAGCCGTTGTTGCAAAACAAATGGATCAAATTAACCATCCTGTGTACTACAATTCTGGACAACAAAGTGCCAAACAGTACATGGGTGGGTTCAGCTCTTTTAAAATGCTCTGTATATACCTTAATGCTTATTCCAGCCATTGATTGATTAGACTACAGTTATCATGTAAAAGGATCAGCCCCATTACAAGGAAAAAGAATAAAAAAAACCAGCTATCAAGTACTTGGACGTCTATTAGTATCGCCTGAGAAACACTCAGTATGAATGAGAGCCTGAAATGAGGGACAAAGGTGAACTTTTTCAATGCTAGTAATTAATTCTTGCTTTGCATAGGGTAATTGAGGGCAATCGTAGAATATTGCATGTCATTTCATTACTGAGCCATCAGATGGACTTCCACTTGCATACCCTGGTAAATATGTGAACCCACGAATACCTTGGCTGCTGGACCCATGTTGAAGATAAAAGCCTCCTTAACCTTCCCGTCATTCCCATCTTCCTTCTCAATGCTGTCATTTCCCATTCACTAACTGTATTTTCTGTAGACTGAACAAAGAAATAAACAAACAAAATGCAGAATTCCATGCTTTCTTTTGCTTTAGGATGAAAAAAGCAGGAATAACTAAAATCAAAGCATTCTGGAATGGCACTAAATATGATCTAATATTATAATGAAATTCCCTGCCTGGGATTTTCATGCTGTTGTAGCCATTGCTGTCATAACCCTTAGCTTCCTTTCCTATGCCTGTGCAAATCCCTCACCCTGCTACCCAGACCCCAGAAGCAGGCTGTGAAGAAAGCCAAAGGCACCTACCAGTGTAACAGATACTAACAAGAGATATATCAAGTCTGTGATGGAAATCAACAACCAGGTTCCTCATTTCTTCATGAATTCCATGAACCCCCCAACGACACGAAGTACAACTTCACTGACAGTTTAATACACTTGTTCCACAAAATTTGACATGCACTTTTTCGCAGACCTTTCTGTTAGTGATTCACTCACTAGTGATACTTTCAAGGACACCGTACGTTGTTTGACTGAGCATACATGTAAATTAGAGCGTTTAATCTTGTTTCTGCAGGATAATCTGTGGGGCATAGAAATATGCCTGCTTCCTCAGAATTTTCACACAAATCTTATGTTCAGTGCGATTTGAGATAAGAATTCCTTTGGCTAATTCCTACAAATTATTTCAGTTATTGCAAGTGATACAAGTATGGGTCTTGAAAACGGATAAAAGTACACTGGTACCAGATTCACACACTTTCCTTTTAGGAGTTTAAATTAAGAGCATAACTTCTGTAGCCTTCTTGTACAATATGGAGTTTTCTGCAATCTGCTGAAATTTAAGATCTGAATCTCTGAATTGTATGACTTTGTGGGATTCTAAAGAACATGTGTTCTGACTTAGATTTTGGTCAGATGCCTAAATTACCTGGAATAAACCTAGGCTTCAGTGCATTAATGAAGAAGCTAAGGATTCCTATTAGTAGAGTCCTTCTAAAAGAAATATGGCCAAAGTCAAGTGCTTTGAAAAGCTGCCATACTGTTTGCAACATCTTGTGGTGCTGCTTTACATTTTCACCATGTTAGATAGCAAATGGTGGTGGGATCAGAGCCTTAGAGTTCATATCATACATGATAAACAGCAAATTGTGCACGAAGTATGCCCTTACTATTATAACACAGCGTCACAACGTTTTTCAAGGGAGTAATATTCCAGTGCATGCTTGCTTTGTGCCACACAGGCACAAGGCACAGCCTTGATCACCTGAGACACGCAGGTTTGTCAAAGCTGAGGGTAAATTCTCACCTAGGAAAGAATTAAAACTGGTGTAGTCATGAGAGAGCCACAACCACAGAAGTATATTGTAAACTCTGTTACCACCCTCCTGCCACTAGCTGCTGACGTGGGGACCTTTCTGCTTCTGCAGCAACATACAGCAGTCTTTGTAATAGACACAAGCCCTCCTCTCCAAGGCTGAGTGGCCGATACCTTCAGTTTGGTCAAGGGTGGGCATAAAAACATTTAATCAAAACCGATCACAGGATATGGCCAACATGAGATGGGTATTTTTGCATTTACTGCATCTTTGCTAAACATGTATCACTTTTCCTGCTGAAAATACATTTAATGTGATCTGCAAAGCTGACATCTCTATTCTTGATGGGTTTGGATGGCTGCTTTGCACACCGCTTTCTGATTCCATCTTGTATGTACAGCTGCATATTTACCTGCTGTTTGTGTGATATTGTGTATTGTGCTATAAGGAATACAGCTAGTTCAATGTATATTAGCAAAACAGCAGGATACAGGTACAATTACACTCAGGTTGGTATCTGACGACGAAAAAAAGCCAACCAACCAATCGAACCAACCCCAAGCTAGTTTAGTCCTGTGTTCTTTTTGTGGCCCACAGGGCAGTTTGCCAATCCAAAAACACCCAGAAAATGAGCCCATTGTTTTTTAATATTATGTTTCTAATATTATTAGCACTACATTTCTTTGATCTTCAGTTAAACTGGTGTCCATTTCTTTCATATAAAGTTACAGGGGTTTTTGTTTTGTTATTATTTGGCATCATGTAAATAATTACATTATTCAAATGAAACTGAATAATTAAATAAATATATTTTAGTAAATTTCCCAAGGGGCAATTCTTTCTGCAAAATGATTAACATATCTTACAGTTTGATGATTTCAGTAACAAGAAAGGGAAGTGAATTAGTTTAATTTTCACCACAAATCTTTTCTATTTGCTTAAAAAATCTTCACAGTTTTGCAGATGTCAGGGAAGATTAACCCACTATTAAGAGAGTCATTTATCACAATTAACAGAGAGGAACATTTTCTTGCTATAACTGACTCACTATTTTTTCCCCACATACTAAAGGCTGTTATCCTTAGGCCTCATTAAATGTTCCAAGCTGTTTGTCTGATGTTTCCAAATATAAGGTATTATCCAAAATGGTGTTTTACTAGGCAAAAATTCTGGATTCTCCACTGCAATGTTTATTATCCTTCATTTCCATCAGATGAACTTCATGTGCTCCAACTGTACACCCTGATACACTGCAACTAGACCCTTTTTCAGCCATTATAATGCTAGTGATTTCAACATGTTTTTTTAATCAGAAAAAATGTTTTTTAGAAAGAAAAGAATTTAACCCTGTATGTTTTCCCAGGCAAAGAAAACATTACTATTTCTAAATTATGACCATAACGTGCATTTATTTTGTCAAATGGCATTATGTACTTCCTTAGTTTTGCTGACCAAAAAGGGCTTTTGTTTGAACGGATAACAAACCAAAACACACTTTGATCTCTCAGCCCTTGAGACTGCGACAACTAGCAAATCCAGAATACACGCAGTAAGTAACAAGGGACTAGTATGTTATGTTGCTGGCACAAATGCTTGTTGATTTATTTTTAAACTGAATTTAAATCCATCATCAATGAAAGACACAAGAAACAAAATAAGACTGTTCCCAAGCAGGGGTAAGATTATTTGATTTAACTGAACTCTACGGCATGGGGGTTTTTCTTTTTTCTCTTTTTTTTTTTTTTTTCTTTTTTTTGGGGGGGCGGGGGGGGGGGGGGGGCATGCAGTACCTACAAGAAGAATGCGAAAAACTTCCAAAGCATCATCATATCTGGTATGCTTCTCTTTTTAAAATTACATAAGAAATCGATACTTAAAGTAAGGCTGTCGAAACCGCCTAGTACTAACATATGAGTGTCTCAAATTAATCACAGATTATCGATCAACCTATCACTAGAACAGCGTCAGTGGGGAATAACCAACTAGTTTGGTTTGTTGTCAGTTCTGAGAAATGAAAAACTGGAAAACACACCTACCAAATGGACCTTGACTATAAATCCTTTCTGAGGACCTGCACATTATTCTCAGCCTGACAAGCCCACCTCGGCCGAAGGATTTATATAGCGTCTGCTTTCAGCAGAGGCAACGGACCACAATTACCTGGATTGAGTGTTGCTCTAAAATAGCACAACAGGAGGATAATATTTATGAATCATAATTAGTATGAACCTTTCCACAGAGGTGGGGCACAGAGCTGCTTTTCATCAGTGCCCCAAAATAAAGTAACAAAATGATCCACAGAGCATTGCAGGCCCTCTCCCCAGTCTGAGAGAAATAAGAATATATTATTCCAATTTTAGTTGAAACCCATCTCTAAACTACAGCATTAATTGAACAGCGGCATTAATCATATGTTACTGTTGATAGCTATTTTGAAGCTTGTATAGGAGAAAAGGGACAGTACCCATTACAAAACATTTATTTCCCTGATATCAATGCAGCTTCTCAGATATATACGTGGATATGTACATGTGTATGCATATATTTATGCACACAGACATGTATGTATAAGCCCCTTCTAGTAATTCAGAAATTGCAATTCAGTCATTATAACTGGAATTTAGAATCTCTCCAAGGGTCTTGCAGAGTTCTTTGAGATCATACGGGAGAAACATATCAGATATCTTTTTCTAGCTTCCGTGCATGGGAAGCTGCGACAAAAATAGCCTGAGGGGAAATATTTCGTGTCCCTTGGCAATGCCCAGCAGAAAGATGGTACTGGCAGCAACTCAGTCACTCATTCGCCAATGGCTTGGTGTGTCTCCCAGATAAAAAATCATAAGCGATGATATTACTACAAAGACTGCATAAATTTGGTAATTTGTGAGAGTCAAAAGAGCTATTATCTGTCCCTGACTCCACACAAACAATCTAAACAAAAGGTTTACCACCTCCTTTTGTTCTCCATAAGTAGTAATTTCATATGTAGAGGCAAGGGATGTCACAAGAAAAAGATGATTTTCAGGAAACTTCAGGAAAAAGGATGATTAGAAGTTGTAGGACAGTGCACAGTTGAACTTTAGTAAACAGATGCACAAATACTCTAATACACTGCATAACTTCTGTCAGTTAACTTATCCTAAAATATCAGTGTTCAAAAAGAAAAGAAACAACAACTTGCTCATGAGGCTTGTGCCCACAACTCTTCAGGCTATCAGAAAGAGCTAGTTAGAGAGGTACAAAACAGATCAAAAGACTAACCTAGAAAATAGATGGTGTGGATGAACAGGGGCTGAATACTCAAGCTCATTTCTTGAGTCTCTTTTATTTAGCAACACTGTTACCTTTGATCATGAGGGCTACCTCTAACAGCATTTATCATCAGCATGCAGTAGTGTAGAACAGAAATATTAAATAATTCCCATTTATATAAGGTGATATTTCCAAAACAAACAAAAAACCCCAAACTATTTTACTCTGAATTTGATCAGAAAATTAGCATTTAACGTTAGTCACAGATGAGAAAATATGTAAGAGAAACTTAAATTACTTCCAAATAAATAAGCGCCATTCATTCTTTTTATCAAGCAGCATTGCTTTCATTTGCTCACAGGAAAAAAAAGATCAATTCAATGTAATATGAATTAAGAAATTTTAATTTCACCTAAAAAATGTCTTATTTTTCTTGCAATGTTCTAGGACTCCATCCTGCCATTACCTTCCCAGAGCAGTGTAGCTTAGAGAAGCACAAACTACTCACTTTGAAGATAGCTTTAGGTCACAGTATTAACAGTTATCCCTCATCGTCCCCATATTGAGCTGCACTAATAAGTCACCATTTGGGTTAGCCTGAGTCATCTTCCACAGTCACTTAAATTAATACAGCTGGTTTGCACTGAAACAGAGCAGGAGGATTCCCACAAGCTGTTACTGGGCCTCAGCTGTGGGGGCTGTAATGATTACCTAGAGCAGCAGCAATAAACAGCTGTGAAAAGTAAATTCAACCTGTTCTAGCTAGATCTTGTTTGTCTCTGAACTAACGTAATCAGCATCATCCTAAGCACAGATGAGTTCTTAGGATTTCATTCATCCAAAGCCTGAGGAGGCTGGCCTGACCTTTCTTAGCTTATAAAGCACAATGAGATCACAGCCTATTGCTTCAGGGGAAAATAACAAAAGATTAGTTTTATGATGGAGATTTAATAGTTTTGACATGGCCATAGGTTATATCTTGTTTCTAACTTCTATCTTCCAGCATGTTCTTTTCTTTACCTTAACAGCATGCAGTCCTAAAACTCAAATTTTTGCTACTTAATGTAAAGGAAGCTGTGAAACTGCAATACCAACAAGTTGTTGGAAGTCCATGGAGAAGACTTTGGAAATAAATGCAAATTCTTTAATTCATATTCTAGAGAAATCCCAAACCCCAGAGTTTCAAGACCTTACTTGTAAAATACACAGAGAGTAATCCTCAGCAGGGATGAAGGAGCAAGTTGTGAAACTTTAACAAGATCTCCAAGGAAGCTTAGACAAAAAGGTAAAGAAATGATGTTGCTAAAACTTAAAACAAATAGCTGAGGTAAAGTTTCATGAGCTTCCTCTGAACCCTGGATAACCTGGCCAAATTCTGAGTTCTCAGTGAAACATACTTTCTCAGTTGAAGGACAGTCTTAAAATGTCTAACATTTCTTAGAAACTCTATTAATCAGAACTTAGAAAAGCAGAACAAAAGATGATATAAACTACAATAACTGAATTCTGTATACTGCTGTATTTTCTCTTATCATTACAACTTTAGTTGATTTTTTTTTTTTTTTACAATTATCTGTTGTTATCTGCTATCTAACAATTATCTATTACTTTATAAAGACTGGAAGGCTTTCACACAGAAAATACATGAATCCACTCTGTAACTACGCTTATATGTGATCTGTACTTGCCTAGTTGAAAGAGTTAATCCAGAAGGTTTAACCATTTGACCATTCCACTAAAAATAATTTAATTGTTTAAATTAAAAAAAAAGTTTATATGTGTGTCTAAGGTCTGAGAATCAAACCTTTCCTTCTTCCTCCCACCCTCCCAATCCAAGCCAAACCTATCAGTGTCTGGCAATTTGTTAATATCAGTACAGCTAGCAAGATCATGAAATTTGAATGAGCGAAACAAAAGAAAAAAATATCTATTCCTTGTAACAGTATTTTACATGCACTTACGCTGTTGGAGTTACTCGCCTAGAAATATAAAGATTAATGCATTCAGAACCAAATTTATGAAAAGGGAAAAATCACGTTGTACTATTTCTGTATGATGCACTAAATATTTTGTGACTGGAGCTTGGCAAACAATATTTTTGTGCTTTGATGGCAAATTACGGAAAAGACTGAAAAATCAATTTGGACTGAATATTTCATTAATTTTTAATGAAGTAAAAAAATTAATATATTTCATTTGAAAGCAAGACCTCATTTGAAAAAACCCTCATACTTTTTAGTTAATAAAAATAAAAAATTTTTAAAAAATAATCTGGAACAGAAAATTGAAACAATTTGAAATGAAAATTCACAGTTTAGGACCAGCCCTGGCTTCTAAATCAAACTTAATGGTGTATTATCTGCCATGTATGTGTAAGCTGAATACTTTTTTTATTTATTTATTATGACACTTGTCCTGAAACTCTGTGTATGGAAAATCCTATTTACTCAGACAGGAGGGTCAATTTAGAAAACATTTTACTAAGTTTACGTCAAAATTCCCATAGTCACAAGGAGGACTTCTGGATACATTCATATTCTAGAAGAGTGGAAAATGGTTAACTCTTCCCTGACTTGACCTCCTGAATATTTACTCATGCATTTAGATTTGTATGGAAGTCCCGCTGGGTTCATGAAGAGTTAAACAGATTTTTAACATAAGCTGGTCAGTACAGTATGTCCTGATCCTCTCAGGCTCTGATTTCCAAATCCCCCTAAGAATTTCAGACAGTGCAAAAGATCTGCCACTCACTGTGAGCACAGGGGTAGGTAGTCTCATCCTTGGGACATGGCAATAGCTAAAGGTTAAAAAATCCACATCTTTTCTCTTCTTAGTCACCTCTGGATGCCTACAGAACATGAGGAGCTGTAACAGGGGTATAAAGCAGTAATTCCCACGCCCACAAATGTCCTTCCCCCACCTAAGAGTGAAACATGGGGAGCACACACTTTTCCTCCTGCACCTGCGTTTTGTGACGAACTGGCTGATACCAATATTGCTCACTGCACTGCCAAAATGTGTACCCTCATGCACATTAGGCATTCTCAGAATACCAGATTTTTTGATTTATATACCATACCATTTAAAAGACTTGAAATGATGAAATTTAAATGCAGAGAGAAGCAACAGCAAGAAAATGCATTACTGGAGCTCTAACAGGTTTTGTATCTTTTTCTTTAAAAATCGTGTTACAGGGAACCTATTTTTGGGTAACCTCCTTATCAATTTTAAGGCAGGAAAATCATGTTTCTCCTTTCAGTATTAGATATCTGCCTTCTGAACAGAGCAAATAATATTTTTCTCCATATGGTAGATCTTAATCAATCCAATGTTTTATATTGTTATTTAGAAAACACTTCGATCAGCTACTCTGTAAGGAAAGCAAAAGAATGCACTATTTCCTTTCCCTGTATGGTCTTACATTCATGACTGTAGATGACCTCTATCCTTTCTCATCCCGTCAATTCGTGTGCCAATTTTCTGGTGACTCAGAACAATTCTAGCTGATCTCTCTAAGCTCCAACTACCCAGTCGATATCCTGAGTGGGTGAAAGACTAATTATTCCCACTGAGATCAACTATGTCAGGATAGCAAAGGCCAATTACAGACAAAAGCTATCACAGAGCGGTCACTTCCAACCTCCTGCCAACACCAACCCCAAATGCAAAGGAAAACAGTTTCCTGCTGAATTGAAAGGGCACTAGTTTAAGTACATCTTATGTAGCCAGGATGCTGGTGTCACTTATTCATTTTTCACAGCTGAGGTACAGGCTTTGCTGAGCTGTGTGACTCATCTTGCAAGCAGCAGCAGGCATGCACAGTGCCCAAAGCAGTGGTAATGCTGGGTGGGAGAGGGCAAGAGGCTGCACGTCAAACGTGCTGCTGGTATGCAAGGGGAACAGGGGTTGTTGAGTAATTGTGACTTCAAAAAAGTCTTTTGCACGCTGCTTGTTGACAGCTGTTATTATGACATCCAATGTATAGTCATTATTTGGGGAAGCAGCTCCGCCAGGACCCTGCAGTCATTCTGCTAAACCCACTTAGTGGATTACCTCAAGCTCTGGTTCCCAGAAATCCAGGTTTTCTTCTGTTTGGTTTAATGTGAGCAGAGTAAAAATCTTGATCAGTGAGCGGCAGCAAAAATACCCCAAAATGTTGAGAAAGGAAGGAAGAGAAGTAACAATGGGAGCATAATATGCACCAGCAATCCTCAGTTGAGGAGTGATTGCTGAAGGCTAGCTGGGTAGTGCTTAGGGATCCTTACTAAATTGACTCCTTTTAAACAGTGTTGAATAGAGTTGATTTTCATTCTTTGCTATCTCAGGTGTCATATAGTATTATCTCCACATGAGTTAACTTTGCTGCTTTAGTCCTACTGCCATCACTGCTTTGATGACTGGAGAATGTCCGATTCCAGCCTTCAACGTGCTCAGAATTATACCAACGCCTCCTGTTGGCTCTGGCTGGCTCATGTCCATTTTTGTTTCCCTACACACAGATGCTCCATTTGATGAAGTTACTGAATTTGGATCTTATTTATTACACCTGTCCCTTTTTTAAGAACTTCTACCTTGGATAAAATTATTAAGGATAAATTCAGTAGGCAGGGGAGTTACTTGGGACATTGCTGACACCGATTCACCAGGTAATACATAATTTACATAATTCCACACAAAGTGGAAGAACACCAGCAGGAAAACCTGAAAGAGACTAATCCAGAATAATTAATAACCTCTTCACCATGGCACTCTCTTCTTATGCTGGAGACCACAACCCTCCATATTAAATACAGTTTCTTTACCACAACTGGTTTTGACCATTACGGAGCTGAGAAGGCTTTGCCAGCAAAAGCCTTCCTATACTGGCACAAACCAGTAATGAGCTTCTGTTTCATTTAATTGGATTTTCCAGATAAAATAAAACAAACAAGACATTGTCAGGAATTTCTTGCCCACTTCTAATATGCACAAAACAATTCCTGGACCCGTTCCATCTCCAACATTAAGATTAGTTACAAATGAATATATTACAGTTTGCTGAACTGAGTTGAGCATTAATTCATAAAGTTCAGTAGCAGGTTTGACAGGTACATTGCTCAGTCATGCTGTAACATTACCCCAATATCTGTGTCACTGCAAGTACGTATCTAGCCAGTAACTGTCACGGTCCTTGATGGGATTGGGAATAACCTATCTTTCTATTCTGGGTCCTGAGAAGAGAGAGAAAATCATCTAAAATTCCTTTTCAAAACCGATGGGTTCTTTTTCACACCATCAAGACTTGGAATGAAAAAAACTACTTGATTACGGATTCTTCAGCAGTGCAAGTCAGACCATTAACTGAATATCAATTAGCTGAAGAAAACACAGTTTCAGTACAGATTAACCTTAAAATACCATTGCTAGAATGAAGTTTCAAGATGCAAATACTGTATGCTAGTGGTTGGTCTCCTCAAAAAAAAAAACCAACCCACAAGATCTTGCACAGCTACAGGCTGTCTCTTTTGTGACTAATGTGGGGTTTGTTCAACATGAAATCTGTGACCTTACAGCCTTGACTTTCTCAAAGAGCGCCCAAGTGAGATTTTTAATATATGTCTAATAGAATGTAAGATGACTACAGTACAAATGAACATTAGTCAATTCTTTATGCTTATCATAATGTGTGGTAATTTACAGAAGATCTGAATCACTTAAGAAGATACTCAAGCTCCGTAGGAGAGCCTGTAAACAACAAACCCATTGATTCACAAATATTTACAAAAATCAGGATGATGGGACCAGGTAAACAAGTAAAAAGCAAACTGTCTTTCAGCAGCTGGAATGCTGTATTGTAAGAAGCAGGTACATGTGGTTTAGGGAACAAACATCTGATTAGAACTAATTACTAGAAATAGCACCTCTATTTTACAATGTTAGCACGGTGAATTTCTATCAGCTGTCTAATGGAAACTAAGCCTTGTGTCAGTTCAGAGAATAATTAGGCAAGCTCCCTATTGATAGTCACAGCAGTGACTCAAACACAAGTTAGAAAACAGAATTACTATTATTCCTCTACAAGAACAAACACCAAGCCTGATGCTACGGGTACCCTCATGTATGCCATCTTAACTTTGAGCATTACAATTTTATTCACTGCATGCGGTTCTAGAAAGTCACATCATGTGGTAAAATCAATTTGAAGGACTGTAAATATTTTAAACTTATGCAAATAACACTTTATTTTATGTGAAATAGACAAAATGGCAAGAGGCCTGTAAATAAAGTCAGTATTTCAGGGGTATATCTTGGTAGGAACCGGGGACAACAAATTTGTAACAAAATGACAAATATTTGGATTTCTAACTCAATCCAAACAATGGTTTGATCCAGCAAGCACTTCCGCCAATACAGAATTTCTATCTGTGGGTAGCTGAAGTGAATTCAGTTAAATGTTTTGGGACATTACAGATTACACGCATGAGATGAAGTCCAAAGGATGGATGTCACCATTTGCGATACAATACTTCTGTTTTAAGGTAGCTTTTAAAATCCATCACAGTTTGTAATGTTTAATACTTTATTCAATTAATGAAGCAATATGGATACATTCTATTGGGAGTCAGTTTCCATTAATACACATTTATTTGCCTTCGTTTATCTCAGTGACAAAATGCTTGTAATTTCTAAGGACCCAAAATATTTAATTGAATTTTAAAGATGGCAATAGTAGTCTTGATGCTAAAGTTAAGCAGAATAACATAGTTCTGACGATTTTAACTCCCAGCTGAGAATAATTTTATATTCACAAGTACATGAGTGTTTATAAATTACTGACACATAATACACGAACTATACAATACTCCTAAAAATGTATGATTTGAAAGATTTTTTTTTTTTTTTAGAAAAAAACCATGGTTGTACAGAGAAAATATTCTTATACTGGACTTTTTTACATTACTTTCATCTGGGACCATGTTGTAGTATTCATGATATGATGGCAACACTAATATATAATATTAAAAAAAAAAACAAAGAGGCAAAGAGCCATAATGTTTGCATGAGTGCATTGGTACAACTGCTTATGCATTTATACTGAAATGTGTGGAAAGTTACTGCTTTACACCAATCATGCACAATACAATTGTTTCAAAAAAATAACAGTATTAAAAATGTTGAGGTTCATTTTCCATCTATTTATAACACTGTACAAGCATTCAGTGTAAGTCTTTGACACCTTTGCAAAGTGTTTAAAACTCAAAATGAAAAGTAAATTATTCATTAAGGTTGTTATTATTCTGTTGAAATTGTGAAATACTTATAAGTGTAAAAATATAGCCCTTAATAACACAGAAGATGTAAGCTGAGGCTGGCATGCTAAGCTAAAGCTATGAAAAACATCTGCTGAAAAATTTGTTTTTTCCTTTATTTTAATTCTGAGTGTTAATCGTTCACAGCAGGAAGTGGTTTAGAGGTCTGATGGTCTGTTCTGATCAAAACTGTCACAGAAAAAATGATCTCTTCCAAGCAAAAAGAGCAAATTAATTATACATTCCATTCACTAGTGGACGCGGAATTGACAGCTTTTCTAGAAATATGAATAAACTATTACTGATTTTTGCTTTTTTCCCCCCCAAATCTGCTTTCATCTGCTTACTGGAGTAATAAAACTTGTCATGAGACAGGGATTCAATTATTTCATTCATTTCTCAGTAACCAGGAAGTTTGGAATTACTATTTACTTTAATGCTAAACCTTTTTCTCTGTGACCTGACTTCTGCCTCAGAGAGATAATTTTCTCTCTCAAAATGCCATCAATTTGGGTTTTTTTCCAACAGTTAGGAAACCCTGTTTATCATTGTTAGCAGAAGGATTTCTCAGACTTCACCATGAAGAAATCTCTGCTTATAGATCTCACTTCTTTGTTCATAGATCTTACATGTCTTCAGAAAAGGAAGGAGTCAGATACCTTAATGACAAGGCACTTCAAGTTGTTGAGATTTAAGGCAACAATGCACAGGAAAATAGAAGGACAGGGCGCTTCAGTGGAGTGAAACTTGGATGATAGAGTTTTGCATGCTTCCTGTATCATTATTGATTTTAAAAGTGGGAATTTAGTACAGCTTGCAGTGGAAGACATAATACCAAGGAGAGCAGAAAGATGAAGTATATTCCTAAGCCAGTCTCAGGACTTGCCTAGAGAAGAATTGTATCAACTGGGGTTTGAAACAGAACAGGCCTAGGGTCTGTTTGGGGAAGAGGTAAAAGCCACATTTAACCCCAGCAGACTCTTAGTCTTAAGAGGTTCTTAAACAGGTCATGAAACATCGTGTCCAGAAATAATTTACTTTTTTTTTTCCTTTGCTTTTTAAAATATTAAATGTACTTATGTAATGGCTAGGAGCATAATATATACACACCCAAGACCCACTTCATAAAATGTTCACAAGTAATAGAAACAAGAGTTCAAAATGCCATAATAATAAAAAAAAATAAATTAGGCATGTTGATGCTTAGTTTCAATCTCTCTCATTGCCTAGAAGTTGGAGGGGAAGAGCAATTAACCTGCTTCTTCTACACTATAATTACAATTCTCCATCTGATAGTTTCTTTGTAACTCTTCCAAGTTTCTATCAGCTTTTTTCTTCTCTGAAATAGTACTCTATCCTATCTCTACATTTTAGCAAGTCCTGTGTTTGGACTTGGTTGCAAATAACTTCAGGGTGCAGTGAGGTATATCATAGAAAGTAACTAAAGACTTTTTCATCAGTCTACCTCTGTCCCCAGTTGACACGGGGTCTTCTCTCACCTTCCTTGAGGAGAATTCCCTGCTGTTTTCAGCAGGAGAATTATAATGGCAATATTTTTTCCTGGCCTTTTCACCTGCTAAAGCAAGAAGACCTCCTGCAGGACTAGATGGCTAGGTGCCTTGGTGTACAATAAGGGTATTCTTCTAAGTGTCTTCTCCTCTTTCTCTCAGCCTTACCAGACATCCTCCTGTTGGGTACTTCCCCATCTTGAACTTAATACCTAGGGGCTGCCATTATGCTGGGTTTGTGTCAATTTTACATTAACCTAATTAATGCTAAACTTGAACTTCTTTTTTGTTCTGTAGTTATCTCTTGGATATGGTTGGATTCTTTCCCAGCATTTTTCAGAGACACTACAGAGAAAATGGTGTCTAATATAACTTTATTCCAATGAAGCTGTAGGCAAATTCACAGTGGAGACCTAATGGACACCATGTTTTTGTAAAATCATTATTTTAGTTGTCCAAGGTAACAAAAAAATCTAACACATCTACTTGCATAAAGTGGTTTATAATGTCAGTCAGCAATTACAACATGAAATGAGAACATTTCAAAGCAAAATTTTCTACATCTATCACCTAATAACTATTGGACATATGTACTATGGATCAGAAGTTATTTACTTTAAACTGGTATAAAATATGGGACCTAACTAGTTAACTAAATAGAAAGGAAGAGGGAGTGTCCCAGTCATCAGGATCTATAGTCTGGAAGTAACAGAATGAGAACTACACACAGACCATGCCACCTCCTGGAATTTGTTCTCCTCTCTTTCCTCCCCGCAACCTAACACCGCTCTTCTTCATCCTGACCCTCAGAAATGACCTAACCAGACCAAAACCAAAAAGGCATATACAGGGTATCATCACTTTATCTGGCCTAGTCAGATACCAAGCTTTATTTGAAATGTGACACTTAACGTTCCTAACATCACTGGCTTTCATGTATCCTTTTCATGGTCACCTCCTATTTCTTCTCTGCGAACCGTTCCAGCTGCAGAGCTACACCAGCAAGCCCTGGCATGTTTTCCATCAACATGAAAAACACTGCAGGAGAAAACAGACCTAAAATTAAGTGCAAGTAAAACAGGAAGGCAGAAAAAGATGACCAGAGCTGTACTGGTACAACTATATCCACCAACTCAGTGACTTATTGATGCAATGTACTCTACCCCGGAGTAGGACTCTACTTCATAGACTTGGAGGATAGAAACACTCAACATATTTGGTTTTGGTTCTTGATAATGGCTGAAATACCTCTTTTAGAGCTACCACAGCTGCACAATGAGTGGTCACACTTGTTAACAGGGAATGTCATAACAGATGTGTTTAGCAGATTACAACTTCTAATCCATTTAATTGCAAGTCTGCTAGCCTTGGATGCTCAAAATGTTCTATTTTTGTTCGATTGCAATAAGCTTAGTACTAGAAAGGCAGCTAATGATAATATCTCAAACAGCTTGACACTTCTGCAAGTTTGCCGAGTGTCAGACTAGCTGACTAAGATTGTGTGTAATACCTGTCTTTTTTTCAAAAGCAATGATGCACAATTCATCCCTCTTCACTGATGCTGTATTTTCTGCTCTGGCTATCTGTTCCTCTCACTTCTGCATGTGTTTGATTTATTTTGTCTTCAGGGAAACAAGGCAGACTTAGAATAGTGAAAGTTGAAGGCCTCCTCAGCTAACCTTTTTCAGTAATGACTATCAGTATTACTATCTAAAAACTGTGGAGCAGAAAATATATATTTTTTTTCTAGAAACTCTTGAGTCACTAGAATTGTAAGGCTTACTGAATGTTATGCATTTTCAGCCACTTGAGATTTTTTTTCTTTCCTTTTTTTTGGCATATGTAATAAAAGGGAAAAGCTGGTTTCCATGGTGGCAGCTTATTGCAGACTGTGGTCTTGGTATTTGAATCTGCAGCAGATGTACCTGTTCAGTTGTCTGGGCACAGCTGTGTAAAAAAGTTTCATGCTGAGCCCATTGCCGCTATCAGAAAGTATATAGCATCTTCTCTTGTACTGGGGACTTCTGCTCTCTGTGTAACAAGAAGTCTGCTGCGTCTAATGCTGCTCACTGTCGTGCAATATATTAACACTAAGAGGGCTGTAAATGCCTTAGCAAAATCCCCACTGGCTGCACTGGGCTTAGGCCTTTTGCATTAAGACCCTGCAGACTTACCCAGACTAATTTCTGCCTGGAGTCCACAGTCGAGTTACGCTCCTGTATTTGTGATGGCTCGGGCAGTGCACCCAAAGGGAAAGCAAACCTTGTCTGGCAAATGCAGGTTCACAAGAAGTGTTTTGAAAGATTTGCACAGTGTTACCTAGATATTTCATTATATAAATCAACTGATGTGCTCAACTTCCTCCAAGTATGGATGTGGAGAAAGTAAGTCGTAGCTTAATTTGGAAAAAAGATTTCATAAGACTGGTTTCAAAGCCAAACCAGACCAAGGAAAACAACAAAACTAGGACACAGAGATATCTTGAAAATGCTTGAAGGCTCGAATGCTTTGTGTACAACGTACCAAGAGAGACAGATCATTCACAGCAATTAAGAAATCAAACATTTTAGCCTGATATAGGCTATTGTGTTCTGCTATCATGGTGCTCCCCAGGTAAGAACTCCAAGGGCAGAAATATAGGACTTAGGATCTAGCCTCTACTTCTGATCTGATTATAAGAAAAGCAGAAATGAAAATATTTATAATTACATAAAATCCTGCCATACCTACTAGAACTAAAGGCAATCTGTGCCTAGCTTTTGCAGCTCATGCTTCTACGTGTGGTTTTGAATTTCTCTATTGAATTTCAGAACAGAAAATGACAGATAGTTTGCTTGGTGGATTTGAGGATTGTGAAAACATTTTTGGAGGGAAATTAAGGCGAGGGAACTGTTCGTTGCAGGTGAGAATGGAGTGCATAACCACTTCTGTCGGGCAGTGGGTTGAAAACAGTGTCTGAAGGTTTCAGCATGCAAGAATGTTAACAGTGTATTAGCTGATGCACAGCAACTGCTCTCCAAACCTATGGCAAAAGACAGGTAATTCAGTATCCTGTTTCTGATATCACTGAAAATAAAGGGCATTCAACCTTGAAGAGCCAACTCATGTATTAGTAGTGAGATATTGGTCATGATTTCTTATTAGTCACCTTATATACTTTGATATGAAATATTCCAAATAATTGTAATGCTGATTTCTCTCCCTTTGTTTGATGTCCCTCCAGACTGTGGCTGTGTGAGCTGAAGGCTAAAAATTGCCAGATAAGCAGTAAGATCTAAAGAATGGAATTTTTGTGTCTCATTTTTCTTCAAGGTTTTCCTTGCTACTGGGGCACGTACAGCGCATATTTTAATAGCTTCTTCCTGCAAACACTTATGCACATGATTAACCTTTTATGTGAGAATAATCTGCACTGTCTTACTGGCAGTAAGTATTAGTTCCTATGGATATGATGATGTTCTAAAAAAGATATGCAGGTCACTTTAACAGCTAATGGTCACAAATTTCCTCTTATGGAGGAAATGACAAGGAAAATGTGAAGAAATGTCATTACTTTCTTTTGTCATTTTGCCCAGCAATTCATCAAGCCATAAAAATATTCTGTAGTTGTATTGGATTAGCAGAAATTTCAGCTAAACATTCAAAGGCCTATGAAGATAAAATTGGTGGGTTTTCTTCCAAATATATCTCATAAATGGTACTGCAATTCATTGTTTAAATAAAATGTTTGAAAATGTTAATGATTAAAGATATGGTTTAATCTACTGTACACTAAAATGGCGCAGTTGGTCTGTGATTATTTGCAGATTTTTGTATATATGGAAGACTGCATTTTATCTTAATAAATACATTTCTCACATTAATATAGCCATAGGGTCAGAACTACCTTAATGCACGGGAGTTGGAGAACATGAGAGTGTTACGTTCTCTCTGCTTTCATATTTCTACCTCACCCATTTTGTGCTGACATTCTACCCAATTCCTAAATTCAGCATATCAATCTGCATGCTTAAATGTACTGCTCTTTGTTTTCTGCTGAGAGTCAAGAAATATGATCAGGCGACTCATATCTCAAAGGATCTGTACTGTATTCTGTCTCCAATGCACAACATCCCACTGGAGTATTGGATTGTTTATCTACTTGCACTCAGGCTTATCTTTCTCATCTAGTAATGTAGTACATTAAAACAAGGCTGTTGCCCCATTTGTTTGCTTACTGCTTTATCACTGGCTGTCCCCTTCTCATACGTTGTGCAACTGTTGCACTGTGCTTAAGAAGCACACACCTTCTATAATTATAATGATAAATTACGTTAATTTTTGCAGTGCTTAAAGACCTACAGAGTAGGACCCCTGAGTGTTCTCGACACTGTAAAAATGGTGACAGTTGAAATATTAGTAGTTGAGAAAAAAATGATTTAAGGGATAGGTCATTGTCATAACTAGGCTGCTTTCAGGTGGAGCTCTGTATTTTAACTCTGACGTACGTGCCATTATCTTATGTACTCTAAAAAATATCATTTTGGAGGTACACTAGAGATCTTTGAAGGGTATTAAAAATTTTGTAACTTCACAATGTAAAAATATATAAAAATACATACATTCTTGAGTGCAGCGTATTGTTCTGTCCCTTACTTGTTGGCATCCAGGCGAACTTTTAACTTTGAGAGGCAGAATCATTAATGCATGCCTATATAGCCCCTCACGTACTCTGAAGGCATTATACAAATACACATACGTTAATGCTAAAATGTAAAGTACTGGAGACTCTGAGGACTAAATGATACTAAACACTGATGTCTTCCTGGTAGCGACTAATATATGTCCCCTTATCAAAAACAGGCAAGACATATTTCTGTTGTTTAATAGCAGCCCCAGAAAAACTGTTTTCTAAAGTCCTATTTTGCAGAAATTTTCTCCTTCAAAATTATGATCTAGGATACGAACGTCTTCCTACAGGCTTTACTGAATAAAGAATAACATACACATGAGCTCTAATTCTTTCTGGACGAAGCACTTTTATGAAAACAATAAGCCTCAAAAACACTCCTTCGCCTTTTTCATCATCGGTAATACCATACAAGCTCCAGGAAGATAATTTAGACAGGTTTTTATAGAAGGTCATATTTTCATACAATCACCTAACTCTCTATAACAACAATGGGACTGGTGTACCCGGCATTTCATTAAGGTGGCTGTATTGGTTTAGAGCACATCTGAAAAGTGAATGAGTGACCCATTCTCCGTGTTTGCACATCATATTTAAATCCCACAGTGCAATCAGGAGAAGACAAAGCTGCTAAGCAGTGCAGAACTGCGATGGTTATCTAGGAGCTTGGTGAGATGTATGATACTCTACAGGGTACAGGAAGGGTGCAGCCCATACCAGAAAGCTGAAAGCTGTTGCAAACAGTTCACTGTTATTAGATAAGGTGATCTCATACCCTTCCTTTCTCAGCAAGCCCAAGCTTTTCGATCTATGACACTCAGTACAAAATAAGTGAAAGAAATCTACTAGCAGGCATAGTTTATGTGCAAACATGGTTTAGCTTTGAATGACAAGTTTAGAAATTTCTTTGGTGGTGGGAAGTATTTTGTTTCTGTATTGCGGGCATTCACAGTACACGCTAACAGGTTTAGAAGCGTGCGCAGCTACTTACATAGTACAAGGCATGCATTGCATCGGTTGGAGGTTAGGACTGGGAACACCAGTGACGGGGGAAGTGGGCACCATCTGCACTAATGTGAGGATTGCTCTGCTCTGAGCAGAGAAATAAAGCAACAAGCTCACCAAAGAAACAGCATTTTCCTACACAGCAGTCGTGTAATCAAAACTATACCAGGGTAGGTGTGCTTTAGAGGCATCGAGGATCCACTTGGCAGGTAACTTGCAGCACCACCAAGGGCTTCCCTTGCCCAGGGAATGCATGTTTCCTCTCAACAGCGCAGATGTCTGTTCTCAATAAACTGAGAAACTGTCTCCTGGAGTCAAAATTCAGCTGTGGTTGTGATATACAACTAAACATGTCAGAATTGTTAGATCCAAGTCCTAGCTCAATCCCTTCTCAGTACAGAACAAAATTGTAATTCGTTACAACCCTACACAAGAGCCAACAGAGAAATAGTTACAAATCTCCTTCTGCCTGAGGTACAGACGTGTTTCCCTTATCAGGCACAGCGTTGCACGGTTCAAATGTCAGAAAGCATATGCTTAATTGTTTGCAGCCCTCTGTTACACATACACCACCTACAGAAAATATATTAACATCAAGGGGTAAAAATGCTTTGCTGACATCCAGGTGTGAACTGCGGTTGTTTTAAGCTCATGCTAAAATGACTGTGATTTCATCCACATCATGCATGTTTTTACACTTCCAGAACTGTGAACCTCACAGTAATTCAACCCTAACTCACGACTGTGCCTGCAGTTGCAGAACTCTCCTCCTGTCCTTACTCCTTCTCCTCCCTTTGGAGACACCAGCACAGCATACTGGCAAATTTTTTAGTGAAGTGGAGAACTACCATTTGTGCATGACTTCTGCTGTAGTGGCTCCTCTTTTCCCAAACAGAGCTGGAGGTATTTGTGTGGAAGGAGTGTTCGTATGGCACTTGCCCATTCTGTACACTGTAGGTTATGACTAGTTTATAGTTTAAGATATTATTAGGAAAAAAAATCAGACAGCAAATGACAGATGGCTGGCTTGTTAATATTCCCATTGTGTAGTCTCCTGTCTGACAATGATTCCCTTACACTTGTTTTAACAAGCTGTATAAAAATCTCCCCTATGCAAATTGCTACTGCAGTAGACAGCAGTAAATTGTGACTGGACTGACCCACATGCAATCTAACTCCTCAAAAGCCCTTCTGTGTACAAAAGCACTCATCTGCTCTGCTCTGTAAAGGCTATCGCTTCCATCTTTCTCCCAGTGGATTGAGGCACTCATGGGAGGTGAACCAAAGTAGAGGTCAGAGATTTGACTCCTTATGCAAGTTAATTCTCTTAATCCATTCCTGGCAACATTATTTTCTAAGGCCCGTTTATATCATCCAGGGATAAAGTGTAGCAATGTCACGGAAGGGCATTAATTCTATTGAATTTGCTAGAACTCGTGGCAGATACCAGCTAAGCAACAAGCGATTTTTTTTTTCAAAAGCTCATCTTTAGTATTTCTATGTTGCCCTGCCCAGCACAAAGTATATGCAAAAATAACCTGTTATTAGTGTTAAACATTTAATTTCAAACTTCAACTTTTTTGAGGGTTGCACTTCTTTTTTTCTTTACTTTAAAAAGACCATGTAGAACTTCTGAAATAGACCTTTCAAAATTTTACAGTTAAAGAATCTGGAAACATTTGGACATTCGTATAGATGTTTGTTCATACCTTGCTTGACTCAAAGTAAAGACTGATCGCCATACGGCATTGTGGAGAGCCATAGAGAGCCTTTCTAGGCAGCAGGGAAGTCTGATAGAGACTTTTTAATATATTTATATGTAGCCTATTTTTTTTCCCCCCTGCACTCTTCATTTGAGCCACATACGATTTAGGAAAGAGGCTGGTTAGGGCACGTGTAACCAGTTACAGGACATTGTCACATGGTTTAGTAAAAATGCATGACACTGATAGGACAGAATCAGAGTAGGGAGTGTACTCGGGGAATAGATGTGAGGACAGACAGACAGTTACATCTGCCATGGATGTAAATACAACTGCTTTTTAATTCTTACAGCCTTGACAACTTCCAGTTGAACACTGGAGTTCTTTAATACAAGGACATTTGCTGCAAAGTAAGCATTCAGTATAGAAGGAAAAAAACCCACAGAACATTTTCCCTCTAACTAGTATTTATTTTTATGTAAAAATGTAAACCTTTTAATTTGAGAAATGGTGAAATTAAGGAAATGTAGATAGTTTTGTTTGGTTTTGTTGTTTTTCTGTGGCATCATGGCAAATTACTACTACATATTTGCACAAAATATAATGAAGCTCATTCAGCAGACAAATAACATGAAGGAGTGGTGTTTCATAGAGAGATGTAAAAAATGTATTTATTAGAAATCTCTTTTCACATTCCGTTAGCCTACCTTCTAGCATATACATCTGTACACTGAGGCATACCTTGTTATCCATCTACTGAAATTACAACAACTGGTTTGATTGCCTCAACATTGGGGAGCTAATGACTAAATTATACTGTTGGCAATAACAGAGTCATCTTTTTAAATCATGCCAATTAGCATTAGACTTTCTTCCCTCAGGTGTCCCTGGGGTCCCTTTTCGTTGCCTTTTTTTGCTTGAGATAAACAAAATTATTGTTTTTAGCTATATCTCTGATACTTTTTTTTTTACCCTGTTATTGTTATTGTTTTCTTAATGAGCTGGAGTTGTTGATAGCACTGTCAGCTGCAAACAGTCTTGGAAGAGAGACTCTTATCCCAGTGGTATACCAGAGTATCGAGTTCCTAAGCCTGTAAAGTACTGCTACCCTTCCTCCTGACCTCAATTTACAACAGCATACTGCTACGCTATTTAGTAAAGTGTTCTGGAGTGTGTTAAAACACTGTGCTGTACTTTCTTCTTTGATATTAAAAGTTGACAGTAAAAATTATTAATAGTTAAGTTCCTGAGACATAAATTTGATGTATAGTCTGGCTTGGTCACTGCCCATATATCCACATACTGCAGGCAGTCCTTTATGTGAGTGGGTTTTTTGCAATGGGAGGCAGAGATTGTTTTCTAAATATTTGGTGCTTCACCCGGCAAGGCAAATCAAAGCATCTTAGAGAAAACGTGTTAGAGTACACTAGAAATAACACATCAGCATGCATGTTTTAACAAAGGTAAGGGAGCATTAGAAGCATATTGGTGATTCAGTTAACTGTGGGTTATTAAAAACTGAAACCAACGTTAAGGAAACTGTGCAACAACACTAAATATTAATAGATACAGCCATTAAAAATATGTGATGTGTGGGTTTCAGGTAGGGACAGGAAAGGACATCATGCCACCCTTATTCTCCCACCCCCCTGAGATGCGAATGGATGTGTGACCTGCTGACATCAATTATGCCAGATAATATGTGAAGTTTTCCCAATACGATGAACTCCCATGTTGACAAATCGTTCCCCATTTTTTACGTATTCCAAAATACACTGAGCACAAAGGATCCCTTCGAATTCAGAGGAACATAATGAGAACTTGGGAGGGTCAGGATCTGATCCAATGTTCCATATACCAAAATTCACTTAGACATATGGTAATCTTACATGGCCTTTGAAATACATTCAAGAGAAAAAAGTAGGAATGGAAACATTAAGTAGTATAGTGTTGCCACTATAGGTTATTTAAGCTTCTGCTTTTCTAATTAAAGTGGGATATTCAACAAAACAAAGATCCCATTAAAGATAAACCCTGAGAATGAAAAGTTTCCCATCCTATAGAAAACAAAAAACACCTTCCCCGCCCTGGTTCTTTTTCTCCATTACGCTGAAACCTACACTCTTCAAAAGCTTCTAGATGGACAGATCCATGTGGTTAGGGAAATCTTATGAAAAGAGGAAGGCCCAGCTACAATGTTGGTGCTTTAAGAAATAGTTAATAATTAATACAATATTACCAAAAGAGGAATGAGAGTCTTTTATAAGATCATCCATAAAGTCGGGGGTATGACCGAGGTATAGGGAAATATAAATGCAAGGCCCCAATATCCCAGAAATAAGAGATTTGAATTTAGGTCACCCACAGTCTCAGTAAATGTTGGACTTCGGTTATTTCTTATTTTCTCTTTCTTCAGAAATATATTTTTGCAGAAACACATACACAATTTTCCTGCTACATCTTCCCTATCAACAATATTTGATATAGCAAAAAGTCCAAGAGTATTGTATATGAAGCTTCAGCTTAGCCCATATGCAGTCTGACCTCAAATTAAATCCAACAGAGAACAGAAAAGCACCCACCAAGCCCAACAGCTTGCAAAGAATAGCTTGTTTGTTGCATGCTGTTTTTCTACAGGAACTCAGTTGTGTCTTGTTAAAAAAACTGAAAGAACCCAAATGAAGAATTTTCTGATCTAACTGCATGATACTAATATTCTTGACCTCACTTTCACTAAGTTTTTTTTAAGATAAAAAATGACAAAGGAAAGTGCTAAAAGCAGCTCTACAGATTTTAAACCTGGTTATATTAAGCCTCTGTGGCTAATTGAAATTTATTGATTTGTATTGAGAGTGCTGGCTGCTACAGAAAGAAAGCAACAACAATTCACGCACCACCATAGAATTCCTACATGCAGCTTGCAAAGCCTTCGCATCAGATCCATGAAGGGACTTTTAAAGTCATGGCTAGCCTGACAAAATCCTCTAATCCCCAAGACTCAGCTGGTGACCAAATACCTTGCACGAAGAGAGTATGGGGGCTGGAGCTTTCTGCTCTCTGTTCCCTCTTAGTCTGCTCTCTGAAGACCTAGCAAACAACCAGGGCTCAGGAGGCTCCTCAGGCTGCATATTCCCAACACAGAGGGTTCCTCATTATCACTCAGAGGTAAAAAAACCCACTATATGATTTGTTTCAAGGGGTGCCACTTCTGAAGGAATTAGGAAGAAGGGAAAACCAGGTTGACCCAACTTGCTATGCATGCTCCTCATGCACAGGGGAAGGCAAAAGAGGTAAACTGGGAACAGCTGAACACAGTGGCCAGAGCTGTACCTGGGAGCTGGGGAAGAATAGCGGTGGCAGGAGAAAAGTTTTATTAGCTGGTGCAGCTATGTCAGGAGACATGAAAGAGAATCTGCGCTGCAGATTTTGTTATTAATTGTATTCACCTCTTCTTATCTTGTTCTTCCTTGAGGAAAATAAAAAAGGTAAGTCCCACTGTGTAGCAAACCTATTCTAGGTCATGTTTATGGACCATTTCTTTAAAACTAGCCTTCCTTACTGATGCTAGCTCTGGTCCACTGATGTTATCAATGTTGGAAGTCAATGCCCCAGCACAGATTTCTTGCAAGCTGCTGCCACGGTTTTAAGTTAATTGGACCTGACCCTGAAAGTCTGCTAAGTGTTAAACATGTACGAGCTCTTTATGGGACTAATACTCATCTTGTCCAGGTGTACTCAGAGAACAGCTAATGAACAGGATAGGATACTGAGCTGGGCAGTCAACATACTGCCTGAGCGCCGGATCCCTTCTGCCACGGAGCATATGCTGACCAGGGGAGCTACAGCACCCAAATGTCTCCCTTTCGGAAAAAGAAGCTTCCAGTTGTCCATAGCTATATGGCCACTATCTGAACACTGCCTAACCACTGCATTTACAATCTTGCCTATATTAATCGACTATATATAATACATGCAAAAAATAGAGTACTTCAAACATTTTTCGATATGCAGAGCTGTCCCACAACAGTTCCAATTAAGTAGTCAGACAACAGACAGAAGGTCAGATTTCCAATTGTTACTGTGGTCCATTCACAAGATGATAAATATTAAGATGTATGCTTTCCACATAAGTATTAAGTTGTATGCATTCAACATGAGTGGAAAACAGAAAGTGAATGCAAGTTATAAATATTTCACGTAAGTAAAATCAAAGGAAGCAAGTGCTTTGCATTCTGTTACTCGCTTTTGCCTCCTCCAAATATATTGGCTTTGGTGGAAACAAAATTAGATCATGCTCTTTGGTTTTACTTGGACAATTGAGAAGAGATTATAAACTTACATATATCAGTGTCAAATACATTTTTCGCTTCTTAGATGCTGTGCTTTAAACATTCACTGAAGAAGAGATCCTGACGCTAGCTATAGGCAGTCACCACTAAATGGGTTCAACGTCTGGATCAAGTTTTAAATGTAAAGTGCTACAGCAGCTGGCAACAAATACTTGTCCCAGTACAACATTTTGTTTCTTTAAATTTTCCTTTGTTCTTACTTTCTGGAATAAGTTACTTTTCTGGAAGTCTGTCTGTACTGATTTCTGTAGCAACCTTCGCTGGGAGATGTGTCTTACTAGATTGACAGGCTGCATTTTTTGCACTGTGAACTGCACATTCAAATGGGGCCATTAGGTCTTTGTCTTCCTGTCTGTGAAAAGACCATGCAAAAGAGCCTGGATCCAGTTATTGACCCTCAGACAGTCGACTTCTAAGATAGCTTGCCTACACAGGTAGGTGAAATAATCTTTCAAATACAAAGGGCAGCATTCTCATCTGCCAAAGCTCCACAGAGCATCACGGTAGTTTCTCCTCAGTTCCCTACTGGCACAGCGCAAGTCAGGCTGAGAGACAGAGAGCACAACTCTGATCTCAGGGGTTCCCTAGATTTCCCTAATTATAGATTACCTCTGCCTTAAGCTTGAAGAGTCTAGAAAATAGTCAAGAATTACCACCAGAAGATCCAGGAACTAAAGGAAGAAAAAGTGTTAGGCATGCTTTGTGATATTTTAGTGTGTGCATTCACCCACAGAGAGCATAATGAACTTCATTAAATGAACAAGCTTACGTACACTGTGTGCCAATTAATGCATTCATCTGCAGAAAGGATATGGTATTTAGGCTGCAGTCCCTAGGCTTCTAGGGTTTGGGTGGTGCAAGCTAATGATAGATTTATACTCAGCGTAAACTCATTTACACTCATTGTATAAATGTTATGTATAACTTCTTGTAACTTCACAGTCAAAACATATTTTACAATCATTATGGAAGTAATAGATAAATCATAATTTGATTTCAGATTTTAGTGTCTTTTAAATCAACTTGAAAATGCACGCTACAGGTACCCAGAATAGTTTCTGAGCCATTTACATTTTGCATCCTCTAGATCCATCTTCCATGACTATTATCTATTTTTATTAGGAAGCATTTTAGTTATAATTAAGTAATTTGCTTTTTTAATGCAGGAGAGGTTCTACTAGATGCCGTCTTACCTTTAATGCTAAGAAGTTCAAGTGTTGTGGTATTATGTTACAGTACATAGAGTGCATTCTCTGTTAACGTTATTCTGAATATTCTTTTCCTACACGCAATAATATGCTAATGAGACATGCATGTAATTGTCATGGGCATGCAGTTTCTAGCGGTAAACAGCACAAAAACATCGATACACAGGAAAATTCAGTAAGTCTCCAGTCCAATCTCCTGCTCAAACCAGGGTTAGCCATGAGGTCAAATGAGGTTCTGGGCTCTGGGCTTTATCCAGTCTGGTTTTGAAAATCTCCACAGATGGAGATGCTACCCAGATTTATTTAATTTTGCTTAAATTAGAACCAGGAAGAATTATGGAAGTAGGTTTAATTTTTTGTCAGTTCAAAACCCAATCTTGAAATGCATTTGAATTTGCAAGGGATGACTGGAAAAGCAGAAAGCAAACATTCTCACACTGAAAAGATACCACTGTAATATCTTTTTATGATAGGAGTGAACAGTGCTATACAGAAGCCTTTGTTCAACTCTGGCCCTATAAATTATTATGTCTCAAAATATTATGCCTGTTGGAGAAAATCATCAGTCCCCTGTGCACCTGAATATCTTCCATCTAAAATGCAGGATAAAGTTACCTAATTCTCTTGCAGGGGTGTTGGGACTCTAGTTGATTAGCATCTTCAAGGTATTTTGTCACCTTCAGGAGGAAAGCACTGATATTGGCAACAGCAGCAGCACCATCGCAATATACAATGAGGTCATACTATAAGGGAGGATTAATGGCCCAGTTTCACTTTTGCAAATGACAGTAAATGCACCTTAATGAGAGTTGGCAGACAGTCACTGCACTGCAGGTAATAATGGCCCTAAACGCTGATTTAGAACACAAAATGCTCAAGAGCAAAAATAATTTTTAAAGTTAGAAGAAAAAGCTGAAACTTGAGACACTGACCCCACCTCCACAACATAGTGCAAACAGAATAGCGTTATCTGCATAGCCTCTGTGCCAGTGAGTAATTTCTGTCACTCCTAACACAGATCTGCCCACATTCAGTCAAAATTCCACAGTTTTGAAAAATTACACTTCTCATATATTCAGCACATGCTTAGATTTTGATTCCTAATTTCTCAGAATATTTTATCTATGGTGGCTTGTTGCAATGCAGAGTTCCTCAGGACCTTCTCTCCAGCTGAAGTTCAGGGTTGCTGTGGGTAGGTCAGGTTGACTTCAGAGATCTCCTCTGTCTAACGTTCTCAAACGTGTAGTAACATGCCGGTTAGAGTTTGTCTCTTTACATGTTCCAATAATCACTAAATGTGCAAGCACAACAGTTTTCACAGAACCCATGCACCAAAAAGGATAAGCTATGAGAATGAAAGTGTCCCATGGAGAAATGCCGTGCTACATTATGATGCCCACTGCAGGCATCCCTTATTCTTTTCTGTGAAGGTTCACAGACTGAAAGGCAATCTTGGTGCCTGCATACAGTGCTACCAAGACAGGGTTCCTGAGTCTTCATTTCATGGCCCCATGTGCCTTCCATTTCTAGCAATACAAAGACTCAGCCTCAGGAAGAATTTATCTCAGACCTGGGAAGTATGGAATTAAATCCCCATAGAACAAACAGGAAAGAGAACCCAGGTCTGCTACTCTTTGGCACACATACTAAATGCTAGATTGTTCGACTCAATCACAGAATCAAAGAATCACAGAATCACAGGTTGGAAGGGACATCAGGGATCGTCTAGTCCAACCTTTAATGATCTTAATGATCTCAATGATCTTAAGGTTCTTTTCCAACCTAAATGATTCTATGATTCTATGATAAAAGAGAGCAGATGCCTCCTCTGATATAACAGCTTTTGGGAAGAGTGAGGTGGTAATTTTGAAAGTCAAAGATTAAAATTGAAAGTAAGTGATTTCAAGGAGGTGATCTTTGGGGGATGTCTGTAAGTCAGCTTGCATTTACTTCAGACAAAATGTGATCCTATGTTTTGTTTTAATGCCACCTTGGTTAACATTTAGTAATTATTATCTGACGATTTCATAAAAAACTCAAGACAAACAGAAACTGTGGTTCACAAAACTGAAGAAAGTTAAGTAAGATTCTTGGTCTGCCCGCACTTGAACAACGAAACATGAATTTCAAAGAAATAGCTAAATCAAACATTATACTTAAAAGGACAAAACATTAACTTTCTGTTAATTTCAGTCTGATGTTGAGGTTTTCTGTTAAATAGTGAAGACATTATTTCTACGTGGGCAGTGACATTATTCACAAGGACTTAGAAAAAGATATAAAACCCCTTGAGATTCTGCTACAGTGTTTGCTATTAATGTTTTTGTTTTACTACAATATCCAAATGTTCTGGGTCCTGTGGGATTTGCAATGTATGCACAATATACAAACTTGGCGTCTCCACTGGTAACCAACTATTCTGATTTTCTCCTCACCTTTTTTGAAATCACAATTGTAGAGTAGAGATGCAATGACCCTGCTCTCAATGCTTTCTCTCAAAGTTACTTATGAGGGATCATTTTTCCATAGGAAAGTGAGCCTGGACATCAGCTATGGTTTTATATCCTTTTCTAAATCCCAAATACAGTATGAGAAGGAAACACACACTAACGGGCATGTAATGAGCTAAAATATGCTCAAGTCTTTCCATTGCCCCCTTCTAGGCACCAAGTTGAGCAATCAGTGGGAGTAACTGTATGAAGTGAGAAGAGGCTGTGAGGAGTAGGAGAAGGGAACTGAGGAGAGCCAAATGTACCTTTACAGATGAAGGTGTCACTTGCTACAGGAAACACTTCCTACAAAATCCTATCTCCACATTTCTTTGCTTCAGCCAAAACTTATTAAACCCAATTTCTGCCACGGACTTGAAATCATGTGCCCAAAACAATGCATTCTAAACCAGAACTGAGTGAGAAACATACAGGAACATTTCAAAGATGGAAAAAAAGAATTAACAAATCAGGAAATTCCAGTCAGTCTCCCTACAGAAATTAGAAAAATAAGAGAAGTATAATAGAAACATTTAGTTTTCAAAAGTTTTGTTGAAAGATTGTTTCAATTTTCACCTCTTTACCCTCCTTGAAATTTTCTAGTCTAAATCACTTAGAATTCCAAAATGAAGAGTTATTTTATGTTAAAACCCCCAAGGCTTTCCAGTGAAAAAATGGCCCTACTGTGAAGTAAACGTGCAAATATTCTTAAGTTGTACTTGAGATACAGTGATTGTCATTGAACTGTTGATAAGTTAACATTATGTATAATTAAATAAAATTATTTCTATCATACAGCTGATCGCTATTCCCCCCGCTGTAAACAGGAAATGACTTCACGGAATCAATCGGTGGCTGCTGACATCTTAATGGAGATGACTATAGCGTAATTCTGTCTCTACAAAGCACAACTGTTCCCTGAAGTATATTTTCTATTGATATTTTGTAAAAATGCCTCCCACCCAGTATATTGCAGGATCTGGAAACCATGGTTTTGCACCCTGACAGCTTCATGATGCTGTTGTACGGTGACTTACATAGCATTTCTTAATGTTTAGGACGACACACACACAAACAGAGAAATGAAACCTCATCTTTTAATAAACGTCTCTTGCTAGCGTGCCACTATCCCCAACAGTAGTACCTGCTGTTTTCATTTCTCATAGCTTCATTTATTACAGATCCTTCATTATCTCAACACTTACGTAATCTGCTTAGAAACTAATACGTATTTGGCCAAAGGATACAAATATGAAGACAACCAATAAAAAGTCTGACTCTGGAGAGAATTACATTACCTGTGCAACAATACTAAATAACAACACTAGTTGAACAGTGAGTCCCATTTAGAGACAGAGATATATATTTTTATATACATATATATTTGTAAGTAATTATTTACAAAATTGGGAACCAAAAGATTATAAAGGCATTGTGGTCAATCGAAGCATGTTTTGTTGGTATAAAGAAGATACAGAGCGCAAAAATTGTTAATTATACTGACAGAATGTGTGGGCTGGGAAGCCACGTAGGAACAGAGAAAAGTGCTTCAACACTGTAATTTAAAAAGAAGCAAACACAGAAGCACCTGAGGATGTCTCCTGAGGATATATCAAACCAATGAGCTGCTTGGGTTCACTTGAAAAAAAATTGTCTCTGTCCATGACGAGTACTTTCATTAAGTAGGAATAGCACAGTGAAAAGGTCAGGGAGCAAGTTTCCAAGAGATTCAGGCTAAATTCCATATCATTGTATTCTAGTTCTGCCACAGAAAACTTACAACAGATTTTAGTGCTGCTTTGCTAAAAATAATAATAATAAAAAGATCCCTGGTATTTTATTCAAAGATGAAAACTAATGTACTGTGAAAAAGGACTTCAGTACAATATTACATTAAAGGACATTTGCCTTTTCAATCTTCATTTTAAAGGCCGTTTAATATTTTGTTAAATGAAAACTGACCCTGGGAAAAAAAAACAACATGTCCTAAACTAAATTAAGATGGATCTAGCACAGCATACAACCCTGTTCTTGTTCTCTGAAGTTACCATGGAAATAATACATAAAGTACAAATTACTCCCATGGGAAATTGCTAAAGAACATCTTTTGAGCACTTCTAAAAGCATTTAAAGAGACTGAAAATACAAACTTTTCTAAAATGAGCCATAAATGAAACAAAGAGTGATGAGGTGATAACTACTTAATTGATTGATTGGGTTATCTTTCTATCAAGAATTCCTGCAAGCTACCACAATGATTACTGTGTAGAAGAGAATGGTATGGTATCAAATTTAGAAGATGGAGGTAATAATTTCTTCACCCTCTGAACTTCTCCCTAGCAGGTCTGATTCAGCAAACCACTTAAGGCATTTTTAACATTAAGATTCAAACCCTTTCAGGGAAAGTTCTAATTTGGAATATATTTTGCCTCCACCCTGTATGTAAACCCATAGAGCCACATGACGCTCACATTCTTAATTTTATCCCTGGCTTAAGTGCCTTGTAGAACTGGGCCTATGGTCGAGAATGAAAAGAAGCTGCTCTGGGTATTAGAAACAGGCTTCATGCCAGGCAGATGAGAGTATTTCAATGAGAAGGGGTATATGTATGTATATTTTACTTAAGCACAATATATATCCAGGTGGCGATTAAAGATATCACGTGAACAATTATCAGACAGCACTTGGCCATCTGTGCAAAGCTACAGTTTTCTTTAGTTAATTTTATGCTCGTTACATATAGTGATAGATGACAAGAATTAAATTTTCTGAAATTCTGTTATTTATGGATAAAATTAAAGAACAATAAAAGATAAATGGGGTAGCTGTGGCCTAAATGACAACCATATGGATAATAAGATTTAGCACACAATAAGCAAAATTTTCAGTGGGGTGAAATGTAGTCTGATGTCTATTAACAAGGTATATTTTTGTCACTCTAATTTCCATAGCAAGACAAGGAAGCCTAAATGAAATTCACTCACAGTGTGGGCTGATCTCCAACTGCTAAGCTCTGTGGGGCATATGTGGGGCTAAATTATCTTCTAATTACTTTTGTTTTATTCTACCTTTTTTTTTGCTGTAACTTGCTACCTGTGGTTTGTAAGTAACTTAATGAGGTTTTTAAAATGATATAGCAAACATGTTTCTTGGCTTGAGGGCATGACATGTATTTTTGATTTGCTTCTGACCTGATTTCTGAACTGTTTACCTGAAATGGGACCAACTATTCTGGGAACTATGAAGTTTTGCTGTGTTAACTGCTACTGATCTAATTATAAATTAGCTTTAACTGTTTTCTTACTGAAGAATTTTTAGCAGCTGGAAAGTACTGTGTTTTCATATTTTTTTAAAAATATACACCATCTTAGAAAAAATATTTGTATTAGGGTTCAAGTCTTTTCCACTCACTGTAATGTATGTAAGAGCTCGGATCTGGACCAAGAATCCATCATAGCTGTGGGGATTGAAACCCCTAGTCTACAGCACATCCTGTAGACAGTTGTTTTGTTCTTTCATTTCTCAGTGTTAAATTGCCATTAAAAAGATATTAAATGCCATTTCCATACTACTTTTGCATATAACCATTAGCTTTGATTTTCATTTGGTTCATATGCAATCATAAACACAATAAAATCACTATAGGTGCATGGGCACATTCTTTGTAGTAAAAGCTAGTCTGCACAAAAAGGTTTTAATGTCACTATTTATTGAAATTAATCAATGGAATTATTGACTTTCAATATAATATTGATAAGCCAAGTATAAAAATACCTTAGAGACCCAGAGACTCTTTAAGATCTTTCAGAAGAATTGAGACCTAGTAACAATGTTTTGGTGGACTTAGCAGTGTTAGGTTTGTGGTTAGACTCCGTGATCTTAAAGGTCTTTCCAATCTAAATGATTCTATGATTCCTTTTATTTCACAGGCCACTTATGGTTCAGCAGGTATGGTTCTCCTTCAGTGCCATTCATTGCCAGCTACTGTGCCTGCAAAGCTGACATTTTAAACACAAACATTTTAAACGTAAAATGTAAGAACAAGCCCTATCACTTGAGCAGTCTACTGAGTTTTCGATCAAAGAACATAACTTTTGGTTTTGGTCTGAATTAGGTCTCTGCTTGGTCCTGAATCAGAGAATCTTTATTAATATAGAATTTGTACCAGTTGTTTTTCTGCAGTGCTCACTCTTGCAAATTTAAAAGTTGAAGCTGTACATCACCACCTTTTCCTTTAAAAAGCATTGTGCTTAATTACGTGTATTTATTTTTTAATTATGACATATAAAAGAAAGCTTACAAATGATTAATGTCTCTTCATCCCTATCAAGGCTAAAAGTACAGCTGCAGAGCTAGCTATCTTAAGAAAGGATGCTATCATTTATATCCATTTGGCAAATAGATACATGGCCCCTGATTTTATTTGAGCAGGACTAAAAGACATGATGTGTTTCTTATGACATCAGGAACTTTAAAACTGATAAAAGGGATGGAAGAAGGCAGGGAAAGGGAAAGCATGCTCTCATGCCTAATTGGTTAATTCTATGGTGAGCAGATATCGTCTCCATCTAATCCTAGTCATTAATGACTAGAACTTTCTTTTATTATGAAATATGTACAGGCAACTCTTATTAAAACATACACTTTATTATTATTACTTATTATTTATTATCTGCTGTTTATTACATTTGAAAATGTACTGAGTAGCATGAACACAGCTTAGCATGCTAAGGCTAAGGCTAATTAAGAAATCTGATTAAATGTACACTCAGGGAGGTTACCTAGTCAGAGGAGATGATGCATTTGCATTTTCCCATTTAAAGACCAATGACAAAAGAATTAGAGAATAAAGAAATAGAAATTTAAAAGGAATGAGTAAGGTAGTAGAGGAGGAGATTTATATTCTGAACAATTTCAGGAAGAAAATGCTGTTTCAGAAAACTCTGCAGGTGCTAATTCTTTCAAAGTTATCAGGAATGTGGAAGCAGTAAAGGAAGATCTTCAGTGAGTTCAGTGAGAACACATAGAGATTCGTGTTATTTTATTTTCCTCTTTACAACTGCATTCCAAACTTAGCAATTAAATACTTAGATATTTGTTTTATAGTCAAGTTTGGTTTCACTTTAGACTTGTTCAATGAGCACAGAAGGCCATCTGATCACAGAAGGCAATCTATTTTCTCAGATTCCAAACCAAGCTGTGGTACAGCCACACCTCTTGGGTTTCTGAAACTCAAAATGAGCTTGGAAATCCTTGGAATTGTGCCTTGTTTCCCACTAAACTCCACGAATTGTTTTGAGGTCTTGCCATAGCAAATCCTTTGATGACAGACACTTTTTAGGAAGGGGCACTCAGGGTGACACAGGGTGAACCCTTCTGTCACACCATGAGACTTGGCTAACTTGAGGAAAAACATTTAACGCTTATTCCTTTTTTAGGCAACGTAGGAGAAGTTTGTTGTAGGTACATTTTGATTCTAGTGCAGTTAGGAAGATAAGCAATATGGAGATCTACTACCAATGCATTCCAGTGAAAACTGGAATTTCATTTGTTGTTGCTTGGAAGAAACTCCACTTTCCAGTTGTGCGGATACAACATTTGTTCTATTTCTAGTAAGATTGTGTTTGCCATATGGTGTAAATAGGATTAACGAAACTGGAAAGATCACCTTGCTATTTTGATGTTATGATTAATGTTATTGGACCCATGGGAAAAAACACTTATATGAACAATATTAAGTAGTTTAAAGCTGATTATCTGTCTGATTACAAAAGGGACTAAAACACTGCAGAGTAATTTAACTGCAGAGAATACTGTAAATAAAAACGGTATTAACAATATTTTTGTTATCAGAAAAGTAAACAGGTGTGTTTTCCTGGAGCAGAGCTGTCTTAGCAAACACATGGGCTGATTTTTGTTCTGATACTTCCAGTCACATAAAGACCATCTGTTCATTCTTTTAAATTCCAATTAGTGTTACTGACCGATTTATTTCATTAATCACTCCTACAAGTGTTTCTTCTAAGCTTTGCCTGCATGTGTGTTCTCCTTTGACAGAATAAACCTGGAGGAAGTATGGCTGCTACCCTGAAGTAGCTAACTGCTCCTCCCACTAAGGTGTCGTTTTCAGTATTTCAAGGCATACAATATTAAGATACTGTTCTGAAACCTGTGTACTCCTTCTGCAAATATTTTGTAGCTGTTCTTAAGCATTCTTAAAAGGTGCATCAATAAAATGGATGGTTTGTTCCACTGTACAGCTAAGTGCCATAAATAAATAATTTATGACATTAAAGAGTCATATACCTTCAACTGTACTTTTAGTTTAAAGCCCTTCTCCACACCCCCATGCCCCATTTCTTATGGGACTTAATTAAATTAATAAAAGCTCCCAGCAAAAGATCATGTTATCAGGGAAAGAATGCTATGCATACTGTGAATAATATATCAAGGAAAGATATAGGGAAAAAAATTAGCTGTAGAATCATTACCTTTCTTTTAAAGCACATGTCCACAACTGGTCAGCTTGATCCACAGTTTAGAAAAGATCTTAGGCTACTCATTGTTAAGATTTCATAAATGAATGAAGAATGCCCTGTTCATTGATGAGAAGGATCTATTCCATTCTTGGTAGATGATGACCTGACATCATCTGATTGTTCCAAAATTACCTCCCCACTGTACTATAGCTACACAAATTATCTGGACAGGAAGCCTCCATCACTAACGCAAATCTATCAAGAATAAAAAAGCAGCAGGTCATGTCTCCAGCACAGTAATTTACTCAGGAACAATAAAACAGATCTCTCGTATCTTCCTCATTTCACCTATGAAATAAAGTTTAAAGCCTCAGTTCCTGACTTCAGAATAGCAAACGGTCTGGGCACTTGTAAATAAGTAACTTCAAACTCTTAGACAAACTCTGTAGTCAAACTTTGATTCCTCTAGAACTGTCAGAGACAAGCCTATGGATAATCTGGAGAGCTAAGAAGGCTTTCTCAAGGATTAGTCAGGATCTGAAGTGAAATGCCAGAGGATCTAGGGTTATCACAGAGCCCCCTAGAGAAAATAACTGACAGTTATCAATGATAATTAGACAGATTCAGAGTTTGCAAACACAACCAGGACACAAGGTGTGATCAGAACCAACATGTATGCAGTTGTTTTATTTTTCATCCTCTTTTACCTTGGTACATTGGGGTTATATGTCTATATTAATTAAAAAAAATCCCATTCATTAAATATTGGATGATAGCGATGAACATTTTGAATTCCTGAAATGAGAGTCTACAGAGCAAGAAAAGGAAATTATTCAGATTTTAACAAAACAGCTATTTTTGTTCCTCCCTTCCCCAATTTCTTCAATGTTCCACTTAATGGAAACTCTAATTATTGAGTATTCCTGTATCTTCTAGTGGTCCTTAACTAGAAGTCTATATACATTGGTACGGAATAATATTTACTAATTTTCCTGTGAAAAATCCTAATTAAAGCAGTTGCCTTTGTTATGAAAGCATCCACGATCTTCCAGCTGGGTAAAGGAAGTTTGCATTCTCTACATTTTTGTATGATGATGGCATTTTACAAAAGAATTCTGGCTTTTCTTTGAATTTAAATTCATAGTTTTTTTTCTTCCCTTATACATGAACTATATAGCCCGTTCTACCTAATGCATTTTCTGTCTAAGGTGTCTTCTGCCTATTCAGTGGCTCTGATGTTAAAAAGAAAAGCTGTATTCACACAGACTACCTCTGTTCTTACACATATATGCACATATATTCATAAACACCCAAAGCTTTGTCCTTTTTTGATTGTTGGAAGAAGAAAGAATAAAAGCTCTGCTTGAGATGATGATTGCAAATAAAGAGAAAAGATCTATCTACTGTTCTCATTCTGCTGGGAGGTGAAAGAAATTACCTTGATACATTTATGAAGAAACTTCTGATAAGCAAAGTATAAATACGTACCGGGATTATTCTCACTTTACTTACTGTGTGTTGATTACCTGTGTATATCATAATTTATAGAGAAGCTGCTTCAATATATCTTTTAATTTACTTAGTTACATTTATAAAGTACTCAAGTGCTTTGGAAAGAAATATGTGCTATAAATTTCACACTGACAATCAGAATATTAAAAGCTTCTACTCGCAAATATTTTCTTGTTTCCACAACTGCAGTGTCACACCTTCACAGGATGACTGAGACAGTGATTTTACCTATAGAACCAATGTAAATATGTTGAACTGTATGAAATATCTGTCCTTATACAATACCAATACACATGGTAAGAGAACCTACATGTAAAAAGACAGAACATCAGGATGCTGAAGTTTTCTGACCAATTTTTTCTTTGACATTTTGTCTTCTTGTGTGGAATTACAGCCTTAAATAACTCTGATTTATGCCATTTATGGCTGTATTGCTGTGAGAGTTCCAAAGCCATGATATTTTGCATAGCATGTGGTGGGCGCTTTCTCCCCTAAGAGGGATGCTAGCATCGCTTACAGAGTTGGAAACAGGGCTGTACAGTTCAGTCACTTGCATCCTTGATTTGATGTTACAACCATCAGAACAAATGAATTAATGTCCCTGCTTAAAAGCCTGATCATTTACATCAAAATACACTTTGCAAGAGTGAGTACCTAAGGCTGGTCATGAATTGAAATAAAACTGCGTAATCTCATGTTTATGCTTCTGTCTTCATTGACTTCAGTACTGTCACTTTGATTTATGTCAAGTGAGAACCAATTTCACTATGTTTCCCAGGTCTGAGTGCTGAGATTTTAAGACAGTTTCTGGGGGTACAAATCGTAAACATAGTTTTGATCCTTAAAATTAACTTCCTCCTGCTTTCTGGGGTTTCTCATTCTGCAGAAAAATTGTACAGTTTGCAAATGAAAATGCAGCCTATTACCTGGTTACATATATTCCCACGTGATCTGAGAACCATACCTGGTATTTTTCATCCCATCCATCTTTCCAGTAAGAGGGAACCTTCAGTTACATGATGCCTGACTTACAGCTATGCAACGCTTGTTTTCAACATATGTCCCTGGTGAAACTTGTGCAACCGCTCTGCTGCCTTCTGTCAACAGGTGCATGGCAAGAAGACAGTCTGTAAGAGAACAATCCCCCCTTGGAAAGAACAGGTATTGTACATGTTTTATTAGCATGAATCTAGACTCCTGTAATATTTAACCTAAGCTTAGGGATGGGATATCTTGACCATCAGCGATTATCCATTTAATCAAGGACAAGCGATCCTTTTAGAAGAAAATTATGGAAAGTTGGCAAGAGAAAATAGCCATAAATTGTCCTTGCATAACACACGACCATATATGGGTAAAAAGGGTTAGGGTACTTCATCTGTAAAGACCACCAAGACCCCCAAAGAGAGGAAGGCAGGCGCACAAGAACCTGAAGCGGAGCCAAGAGGAGTGACTTAATGCCATTACGTAACCTATGTAGATTAGAATGAATGTATTAGATAGAACATGTATGCACTTATTGTATAAATATAATGAGGTAGCCGGCTTCGGTGTGCTTGACTTGTGGAAAACCACTGAGCACCAAGGCTTGCGCAACTCTGAAATAAATAAGCAATGTCTCTCCTGAGTGTGTGACTATCGGCTCATTGCACACCAGGCGACAAATTCACATTTCGAACAAGTTCACCTTGATGACTAGAGCCTGGAGTTATTCTGCAGCTCTGATAATTAAAAAACTGCCTCTTTTTTATGCAAAAACCAATCTGTCTAGAAAACGGTGAGACATGACAATTGCTGAACACATCAATGCTGTTTTTGCAAACTACTTCTCAACCTATATCGTGCCTGATACAGGATATACACACGGAAGATGTGGCTGCTCTTCAGTGATTTATACTGTCATTTCTCCAGGCCAGAAGAACGATTTGCTTCATCAGACATTAAAAATTTGCCATAACATTCCCTTTAGCCAAGAATATTTTAAAGAAATATTTGCTACTCAAAAGAATGCTATTTCAGTATTGAAGTTACAAATTTTTGTTAGTGTTGCTATGTTTTCTATAATAAGGTACACCATAACATTATGTTAAAAGCTTTTAAATGCTTGACTTTTACCTGCTGCAACAGCTTTGCTCTGGGTTTATATAACACCACTGACATAGCAGAAGTACTAGGAAACTTTTTACTTTTTACAACAGAGTCAGTATTTAAATCTTTTCAATTTTAAATCAATGCATTATTTAAACTACATTAACTGTTAAATCAATTCATACTTTGAACTTAGGCCAGTACTTAACTGTATTACATTTTCAATACTAGAAGAAAAGTGACTTTTTACTTTGGTCGGAAATGTAGTCCTTCCAAAGAATAATTTCTAATAAAGCTCTACATTTTTCAGTATTTATTTCGACTAAGAAAAAAATAGAAGATATTTTAATTACTAAGTAAAATACAGTTGATTTTTACGAATTTGCCAAAAGTATATTTGTTACATAAACCATTTAAAAAAAATGATTTCTCAAAAGATGCTATTACTTTCCAGTGCCAGATGCTACCATTATCTCTGAGTCATTTCAACACAGTATCTCTTCAGACTGCAAAAACGTTCAAACTGTTAAAAATAAGGTGGACATTAGCATATCTCGCAGGAGCACTGTTTAACCTTAATAACTAAGCTGTTTATTGAACCTGAGATCACACTGTAGGGGTTTATCTGTACATTTGTTCCAATAAGATAAGATTCAACACCTGTGGCAGTGCAATTTGAAATTTGTTTTCTGAATTTCCCTTCCTCTAGCAAGGGCAAACTCTCTTCTGCTGCACAAACACAGAAATACAACAGTTATCAGCGGACTCTCAGTATGTAATGTACTTTCTGAAGGAACGCTCCCAAACCAGCACAATTCTCCCAACAGGGGAGATGCAGCTAGCCATTGTAAAGGACTACATGTAAAAGCCCCTGGAAATCCCACCTCCCACCAAAACAAACAAACAAAAAAACCACATAAAAGAGTGTATAGCAACGAAATTGCAGTGCCTGGGGTGGGATTGATCTCACCTAAAACTAACCAATAACCTCTCCTACAGCAGAATCCAGCTAATCCAAATTAGACTTTTACTGTATATTGAGACTAATTCCACTTAAGGAGTGCCTGGTTTTCCCCACTGAGAGTAAAGAGACAATACCTGCACTGCTGAATAAAACAAGGTCAGAGAGTCCTCTGGCCTTCAAGCCAAGTGGCATATAGGTTGGCACACTGCATGGCTCTAGCTACTGGTTTCCTGTGGATCTTCTTGTTATCTTGGTGATCCTTATACTTTAATGCTATTTGTAGGGTGTGGTTTTTTCACTTCAAACTGTCTGATATAGCACTGTGGTGCTGCCCGCTATAATGACATTTTTATAGCATGAAACTGAGGATTTTTTTTTCCACAGGTGCCAGAAGGCAGCATGATGGCAGCATGATGGCATTACTGGCATTGCTGTGGGGCTCAGGAACTGCTTAGGCTACACAGAGTGAGATCTGGTGCACTCCTTTTCATATCCCATATTGGGAATGGCCCCTCAGATGTCCTCCACAAACAACTCTTGGGCACTGTCTTGCAAAGACAGGACTAGGTGGCACAGGCCAAAACCATGCTAGGAATGTGTGGTAAGGATGAGCAGCGCTTCAATTCTCAAGCCTACCCTATGGCCATGCTTTATTAAGCAGTACAGACATAGCCAGTGAGTAGGTAAAAAGTAGATACCTGGCTCAAGACAAGAGGAGTTGAAAAACTTGTTTTTTAACACGAAATACCAATGCTTCTGTGGTGTCCATGCAGTTAATTTTTTCAAAAGATCCTGGCATACTGAGAGGATGTGAGAGCTGTGAACAAACTGCCACAGTTAAATACACAAATGGACACCTAGAGAATTCATGGGCTTGCATACGTATGCATGGGTATACATATCATTCTACTTATCTGTCTGTCTGCCTGCCACCTATCCATCATCAGTCTCTAAACAAATTATCTTTTCAACTCTCTTCAATCATACCTTAAATTCTGTTTTTCCTTATTAGTTTTATAGTGCTGATACTATGCTGGGTAGATAAATTTTTAGAAGACTTTGTAGTGGCACTTCAGAGACATTAAATACTCTCTATTCAACATTAACAATCACCTTTTACTATGTCCTCATAGCTGAAGTCTTGATTGCTAGTTTCAAAACAATGCACAGTTAAATTCAAATCAACATTGAAATGACAAAGTAGAAATTGATTTAGAAGCCTCCCAAATGCCAGTCCTTATTGACTCAGCAGCAAAGGGGTAACCCATCTGATGTGCACAGTCAAAGCCCGTGAACACGATATCAGCTACACAAAATGTCGCATTCTGAGCATGCCAGCTTGGTAAGCACACCTTTCGCCCTTCAGCAATTTGTTTATTTAGTAACCTTCAAAGCTGGTCTAAGAAAAAAATCTCTTTAACTTAACTGAGGATTACTTGTTCCATCATCTGTATCGAAAAATTTTTCATGGCTGTCAGGGCAGCTACTCATTTGGGAGTATATTTGGAGTACTCATTTGGGAGCAATATTTGCAAGTAAAAAAATTTATGAAAGTCAAATGACCTTCCAGAATCATAAGCTAGTAACTCCTTTTTTGTAGGATTACCTAATTGAACATGAAACATCTGGCAAGCGTCAGAACTGGTACAGGAAATGGAACAAGTTTCATTGAGGCAAAGACAAATACTCCTTAAATCCTGATATGGCCTCTGATGGCATAACATGGTTTGGATCTGAGTTTAGTGCTACTCTTTTGAAAGTCACATCTGAGAGCTTTACACCTTTTGGGAAGTTGGTTCATTTTCATGCAAGGTTTCAGTCCTTAAAAACAGCAGCAAAATAAATTTAATTAATTTATGTGTATAATGCCATACACAATGGGGTGTCTATGGACAGAAGTTCCTGGTTTAGGCACACAATGGCTCACATACTCTGTTTGGGAAAGAACTTTATGGTATATCTGAGCGTAAAGCAGAGGTGTATGTGTTTCCCTAAAACAGAGAAGAATTTACTGACATGCTTCCACTTACATTACTCCTAATTGAACTTCAGAGTCAGCTTTACTTTAAGCACCTTTGCATATGCTTTCCTCAGCGGGAATATTTGTCTTAATCAGGATATATATAAATTCTGTGCTTCCAGTTCGTATGTAAAATGGTCATTTGCTAATCTAAACTTATAACTTCTTAAAATGTGTCCTTTCCACAAAGTTATTGCAGGTAGTTAATAAACATATTCTGCAAGTTAATCTGTGTGTAAAAGATGAGTTTATGACTTCCCATCTATTCCATTAATCCCCAATTACTCAAAGTTTTCCCAGTCTCAGTGAAAGAAACATTAATATCTCTGGGAAATAATGATTTCTGTCCTTTCAAGTACACTCACTATATTCAGAAGGTTACAAAACTGCATTAAAGAACCTATGCTTAAGAATGAATAATTTTCCTGGATTACAATCTCATTACAGAATGTTCAGAAACTCTTTTACCTTAAGCCTGGCAGCAAACCACTGCATGCTTTTGAATACATTTTCACAGCCAAAAATACCTCACCATCAGCTATTAGAATATTAACAGCATAAGATTAACATTTTTGAATATAAATTTTAATAATAATGCAGAACCTTTTTTCCTAAGCTTGCCCTATTTTAATAAAATAGTTCACAAAACCAGTAATAACTACGGCTAAAAGAAAAATAATTACATAATGAATCTAAAAAGAATTTTAATTGTGTTGTACTGTGCATACAGCGGATGGACCCACTAAATTATTTTTTATCTAACAAATGAACTCCTGAAAAATAGGGGTTTGGTTTTTTAATTGTTGATGAGATACAATTCTGGTAGTGTCATTCACAAACAAGTCTGCATCATGTTTAAAGCCTGGAAAAATATAGTAGGAATGAAAGTATTTTAGCAATAAAAAGACTGTTAGATGCTGAACAACTCAGAACATTTAAAGGGAACACTAAAAATAACTAGGGTTTCCTAGGCATAGATGACCTGTCTTTTTTAAAAAACAAACACAGCCCAGTTTTGAAGAGAAACACAACGGACAACAATAATGAGAGCTCATTGTCCCACATTTGGTGAACCACCCTGAATATACTTACCTCTTCCAATGTATAAAGAGATAAACACTGAAGAATTTTTTACTCGGTTTACGTGAGAAATCGTTCTGCTCATTAACATTTACCTGTAAATGTTCCATATCTAATGACAAAAAACCCCGTTATTTTGAGTTAGACCTATCACAAGTTTGGTTCAGACAAGCCTATGGTAACAAAGGCAATTTTATGACAGTGTAACTATCAATTCTCAATCATATTTTTCTCAAGACAGAAATATTACATTTTTTGTCCTAAAAATTTTCTCTCTCTCTCCATCAACACTTTTGCTCCATATGTGGACCCGGCCTTTGACAGCTCTAACTTTTTGCTGTCTGTAGTGATCTTTCTGTCATTTTCTTCTGACTATTTCTCCACTTTGTGCCTTACAGTGAAGAGCAAATTGAAGGCTTGGAGAGTGTCTGTTAGGTAAATGTGCAGAATATAAAACAATGAGACATGAAGTCTTCTGTTATTTCTACAAAATGAATGTAGAGAATAGTACATGTAAATCTTCAGATATCACATCAATTTTCATTCCTCCTATCTATAAAGGCTTATTATAAATAGATCCAGCCCTCCTAAAATTAAACACATCTTCCTTTAAAATTAATAGAATGCAGATGTCCTTCAGAACTTTTGTGAAAAAAACCCACCTTAGTCTGCATCCAGTTTTACAGTTCCTAAACCACAATGAAACAATGCAAAATTAACATTCCTAAATAAAACTTCGGTCTAGCTGGAGAGATATCACAATACCAGAAAACTGTATTCTTAAAAAAAAAAAAAGCTATTTCTGTATGTAAAATATATTTCTTTTATATATCGCTTCATATTAGTAGAGTATTAATAACAAATTCCCAGCACAATGATGGGCACCATGCACATGTATGTAGGAAGTACATATATATCCATCATCTACAGTAAACTTCATAATTCCAGTGGTAGATTATTATCACACACTACACCACAGTTCATAGCTGGAGTCTGCTCCCAGAGCTGCATTTTTTAGGGGTAACGAAGGCAGCACACAAAGCGTTCCTTTCTGGTAAAAATTTCCCTTTGTCTACAGTTGGTCTAAAGTGCATGATTGCACACAAAACTGATTTATTCAGTTGTTTTCCCTGCTGGTGGAAATACAGTTTGAGGCCCCATGATACCCAGGTGGATGCAGGGTGCCCTGGCAGCTGGCTCCGTCCTTCCACACAGTAGGTGCCACGGAGCAGCAAAGGGTGCAAATACAACTTCAAGCAAAGATGTGCGTGTATGGTCCTGGGGTTACAAGGGCAAACTGAATCCCAGGCCTTCCCTCCAGGGTCTAAAGTGTTTCACAGAAAAGTGAATCTGTGCTTCCAAATAAATAATAAACCATGAAGAGGATATTTCTTCCTGAATACATTCTCATAGTCCATCCTGATTCACAAGGAAGACAATGTAAAGAGTGAGTGCATCATGGCAACAGTTTTCATGTTCATGTGTAAACTAAAAGGGAGCAAATAACTTAAAACACAACCTGGTGAAGATATTTATTGCCATAAACATTCTTCTCTTCATAGGCAGAATAAACCTACTTTATCCTAACTCCTTATTTAAACTTTTTAAAGGTAACACAGAGACTAGCAACATCTTCCTAAACCAGAAATAATAAAGCAATTCAACTCAGGCCCAGGTGAAGCAGGGGGTAAAAAGCAAAGCTGGGGACTCAGCTATCTATCTTTCTTTATTATTACTGTTAAAGTCCCTGGGAAACTTAAAAAGAAGTCAATGAGCCTAAACCTATATACAGATTTATGCAAACTCCTTTTATATGATTTTAGACATTTATACATCTACTTGTGCTGTTGCACGTACTTTAAGATTTTCTTTTAAGTGATAAAAAAATCCAGGAATTATTCAGAGAACGAACAACAATCATTTGGTACTTTTTTTCTTGAGAGTTATTAAAATAAGGATGGAAAATATTGCCACATTTCACATTTCCTGGTGGTGTGCCCAAGCCTTTCTTCCTCTGTGGACATGGGAAGAAAGAAACAGAAGAAGGGGAAAACAATATGGTAAATGCACAGATATAAAAATCATAATTGTGAAGCAGGAAAATTTATCGACTTCTCACTCATGTAAAAATATTTTCAGTTGATGTGCAACTTCAGTGAATACATACTAGGAAGGTTATTTACTGGTAAAGCATTGTTCTCATTTAAAATGACCAAGTTATTTTAAAAATGTAACTCCATTTTGTATTTATCTGCAAATAAAGTTCATCTTTTTAAGCTGTCATATGTACATGTACCATGTTCTTGGACAATTATGGAAAAAATAATCTCTGCCTACTAGATTCTGAGCATTTCTCTGTGACATGTAACAAATGTCTGCTGTTTTTCTACTTGTTTGGACATGAACATCGCAAGAGATTGCTGCAATTCCCAGACTGGCTAGCAAAAGAGATGGAGAGAGGAATTTAGGTAAACCACTTCTGGTGTGATGATTTCTGTAAGTATTTGCACACATTTTTTTGCAGCTGTAAGTTCACTTGAAAGAAAATGTATCTATACAGCTTATAGGATGATATGATCTTTACTATTTTTTTGTACCAAATGTTACTATTTTGTTGCTTGCAACCCCTAAAGTATAGGACAGATCATTGTACCTTGTCCACAGTGTCCAATCAACTTCCTGTATTCTACCCGTCTTTATCACTTCTCTCTTTCCCTTTGCAGAGTTTTAATCCTTTCAACTGCATCTTTCAAGTGAGAAGCCTTTTTTTTTTTTTGTAGTTTTATCAGCTCTTGTGCGTTCCATTATTCTCTCTGATTTTTTCAAAGACGTTATTGGCCTCCTCTTTCTCCTGAATCTACGCAATTAAGTTTGAGCCAGTTAAACACCTCACATATTCTTTAAATAGATTTCCTAGCATTTCTCAACAGCAAACGTATCTGCAACCATGATCCCATTTTCTTAATCTGTCTAGTTTTCTTTGAGGTTCTACATATTTCTTTTTCTCTTGAATAACCTTAATAATTTTGTATCACCTTCAAATATGGAAATTTTTCTTCTAAATTACTAGCCAGACATCACTGAGCTTGCAGCTGAATCTTGTCCTTGACACCCTACTCCATAAAGCCACTTGTGAAGGACTTCATAGGAGTATTTTTCAAAGTGAAAATGGATTATGCCATCAAGTTTCTCTTCATCCCCCACTTCAATCTATTAGAGGTCTTTAAACAAGAAATGAGAGAATGTTTGGTTTTGTTTTTCTCCTGACACTACTGATAGCACTCCGTAGTCCAACATTTATCTTTTTTCATAATTTCACTCTCCATTAGCATTTCAACTCTTTGACTGGTGCTTTATTAAGATTCACCAATCTATTCCCAGAAAAAATATACAGGGTCCGTATATAAAACCTTTATGAAAGAAATCTTTTTTGACATTGAAAAGACCTACATACATATAGAATATACTGTGTTATGGCTAGTCAGCTGCGGAAGGTGTTTATTTTATGGGCTTATGCTCTGTCTAGTGAAATATAAAGAATGGCAGTAAGTTATTTCAGTCAGGGCACTAAGCTTTGCATAAGTGCGTATGCAGTAACATAAGGATATAAAGCAAAAGAGTGACACCCGAAAAAAATATTGCCTGAGCAGTCAGAGCTAGGCAGCTATTGTCCTAGGCACATTTTAAGTAAAGCCTTCCCCTTATTGTTTTCCTCCTGATTTCAAAACCTTTTTTCTATACTATGTTCTTTAATGGTTAATACGGAATGTTAAAACAGTTTTGTGTTATTTGGAAGTGAGATATAGTGCTGTTGCTTAGCACTGTGGTTTAAAAAGCAATATTAATAGTGTGCTAAGATTCACTGGAGCTCTAATGTTAGCTTTACACAGTTAAAAAGAATTGTATATTTTTACATGAATTTTGAAGCTTTTGCCAAAACCCAACATTCTGCATCAATGATGAATCCAGTGTTCTCATTCCCAGAGAGACTTATTCCCCTTTCAATATCTGGGGGCTGTTTCTGGTCCAGCTGACATAGATATAAGTGAGAAGACATGAGTATGTCATCATAAATTAAGGAAACGAATCTGGTGTAACTTCCACTGTTAACCTTTGATAAGCAAATGAACACTATTAACAGCAAAATCACAAGTGAAAGGGAAAATATCTAAATGGTCTCTAAGAAGGTAATCCACATTTACATTACTATGACTGTAAAACTGACACCTCAGTCCTACTGAAAGAAAAAGAACCATTCACCTCCTCATGTCTGCCACAAGGTCACGTTTTCAGATTTTCAAAACCAAATTTTGCCTTTCTGTCTATATGCATATAATATATATAGATGTATGTTCACATTTGAGTCATACGGTCTTTGCAATAAGCTCCAGGGAGCAACCCTTCCCTTAACTAAATGAGTCCTGAATGATTCAAGCCCATCCTGCTCTTTCTAAATTAGTATGGATGCATCTTCAGGCTATATGTGGTTTGGGTGTAATAGGTACTTCACACGCCTTTTCAACATACTCAGCACACCATACATTGCATATCTCTCACTGTGTGATACCAGCTCTCATCAAGGGCTTAACAGAAGTCACTTTAATTTTGGGGTATGAAACATTGTAGCAGTTTTTTAAAAATTATATTTCTATATGAAATGGGCAAGCTAAATGGCTTCTTTGGTGCCTGTCAAGTTTTTGATTAGATGGCAGGAAGCTGAAAGCATGTGCTGTGTGCCGAAAGGCATGGCAACCTTCCTGCCTGTTGGAGCAATCCTTGGTCCACTCTGCACAGAGCCCCTCCTGACTCTTATCTGCAGACAGGCACAGTTGGTCCACTCCAAAAGGGTTTCCAGGAGTGATTCTGCATGCACGAAGTGTGAACAATCAGGAGGAGCAGGTTTCTGGACTGAAAAATTGAATGATTCAAACTGACAGTATAGGTGCAGCCTTTGTGAGAGCAGCAAAAATCCATAGCACTGGCATAACAGACTCCTTTCATCACACATCACTCCTGTCCAAGCTTGAAGGCAGACTATAATGCGTGACTCCAATCAGAATTAAAATGGTGTAAAGTACTCCTCAAGACTTCATTAGAATATGCATTATAAATGTATATATTTAGCTATCATCGCCTTGCTGTTTGCAATAATTACAAGATCTTCTACAGAACCTACAGTGAGAGACACTATCTGAAAATTAGCTAGCCCTCTTTTAAAAATACGGTGTTATAGTTACAAAAACATTTTACATTTATCCATCTTATAAATGAGGGTTAATATTTAATTTCTATCAAAGGTTTATTCTCTCAGTTATGGTTATTCAAGGTACATCAGTGCCCACAGCAGTCAGCATTTTACAGCTTTCTAAATGCTTCCCTCTCAGAAGCAGGATAATGATGAACTGGAACTGTGGAGTAACCGTGAAAAGGAAAGAGGAATTGAGGCATCTGCTGTAGAAATACACACCAACCACTTTGAGCAGCTGAGCAGTGCATATTACGTAAAAGGCAGGCAACTAAAAATATTTTCAACATTTTTGAAATGTTGAAGTGTTTTCACTGTCTGTGTGTAAGCTATTGATACTGCACAGTGAACTGTTTCTTAAGAAACAACATATAAGCTTAATCAAATTGTCCTGACAGCTTCTTTAGCCTAGAAGCAGACACAGGTTAGAAAGAGATATTAACATCTCCCATTTTCCCTTAGTCTCCAACAGCTTTATAAACATCTTGGAGCATGCACAAATTTTTGCACATCAAAGTAAAGGTAGCATTTAAAAATCACCAGGAAAAAAAAAAGTTTATTCAGGCAAAGAACTGAAACTGTGTTCTTCTAAAACTATTGACTCAAAAAAATCAATGCAATTAACTGGACTTAAGTGAATACAAAAGTATCACAAGCAACCACAAGAAAACAGAGCACCCAAAATAGTCTGGAAGTCACTGAAACATACAAAGATTATCAATGTTTTTGAAACTTAAACACTCTCAAAATCTGAAAAGTAAGGTTACCATGAAACTCTGGGAGTACAATATGGTTATTTAACAAAAACTTTGAAAACCAAGAAAAATATTGTATTGCTTTGATCCAACTGAGCCATAGCTTGCTTTGTTTCTACACTCATCTCATGGATCAGAAATGACAGACTTCTGAAGACTTAAGAAGAAATGCTAAATGAACAAAGAGAAGTGAAATCCTGCCAAGGAAGGCAGCCTGAAATACTTATTTTCCATTCAGTTAAAACCTGAAGAATATCCTGTCTAAAACCACATCTCTGGAATGAAATAACAGAACTATCATTCAGAACAATTTAAAAAAGATTTAAAAGAATTTTAAAATGTCTTCCTGTGATTAAAGTTTAAATTAACTTTCCGATGAGTTGGCAATAGAAACTCCGGGCCCTTTTCATGTTAATTTGGCAAATATAAATCATCTAAGTAGTAAGTGTCACTATTTCATACAGTAACTGGATCTTTAATGTTGTTCCAATGTAGGGAAGTTGGAATGGTTCCTTTTACTTTCAAAAGAGCACAACATGGATCCTTACCCAAAGATCTCAAATACCATCAAAATCTTTATGTTAGTGTCTTCAGTGGCTCTACGGATTTTACTTTAGGGGAGAGTATAATATATATGCAACAATAATTTACAACAACAGCAACCTGAGTGGGTGAGGTTACAGAAAAGCTAATGGATGCTGGAAGATGCTTAATTAGATTTGGGGGAATCAGGAAGACTATGTGTCTGTTGGGGTTGGGAATTGAAATCAGATCATTTACCCTGCTCTGTGCAGCGGAACTGGGCTGCTAAGCACAGATACAGAAGGTAATGCTGTCATACTGGATGACTTGGGGGCACTGACATCTTCACCTAGGTACCGTACCTTGAAGACTTTGTCTTCTGTGCTTCACTGTTCCTTATGTGACTGAAAGCAAGTCTGTGTAACAGGGAGTACTCTCCCCCAGACAGTGCCACCAGATAGCTCTTGCACCGGCCATCACAGCATGGATTATAGAGCCTGCTCGAGTAGGTACAGTACATTCATAATTGCCTCCCTCAGAAGACAGGAAAGCAGTAGGAGGTAAACTGTATTGTACTGCCCTCTGTGTGTATGTGTGTCTGTGTATAGGAAACACATTATTTTTTAGTTAAAGACCAGATTCTGCAAAACTGAATGTCTGTAGTGATTTCAGCCCTCAGAGAATGCAACAGAGCCAAGAAGTACTGCTTCTACCAGAATGTGTTGTCCAGTCTGCGTGATGGAAACAATTTTCTATTCCTTTTTGAACACTAGCTGTGATCTCACTTGCACATATTTGTAAGTCATATCGCTTTAGACAGTTCCAAAGTTCACAGTGAGTATAAGGACACAAAAGCTATTTTATAAATGTAATGTCTCCAAAGTGGACGTGAAGGAATCACAGATGAAGAAGTATTCAGGAAGCCCTGTAGGTTCTATCACATAGGAGCTCACTACTGTTCAAGCAAGGGTGCAAAGCCACCTAGAAATTCTATGGTAATACCTGTTTATTATTTTTATTTTGTGATCAGCCTGGAAACTCAGTGATTCATCTTTCATGGTCTTCAGGTTCTCTGAAACAAAGACAATGGCTGTCATTCCTAAGGTATGCCAAAACCAGGATGTAGGGAAAGTCTGGATGGTTACAGGAAAAGGTCGCTGCTTGGTGCTAGAGAGTCACACCAATGGCGGTCATATCAATAAGTCTGTTTTTCTTTATAGCTTGGACCCTATTCTGACTTCAGAGCACCCAAGGTACTTCCAAAGCATATCTTCAAAGCAAAGTCAGATCTTGAAAACCAGTCTGCCATTGCCCTTTCCTTTTTTCCTATCTTTTCTCCCCAGATTTCCCACATCTGCTTCTACTGCATGTCTTCACAACAGCCTGAGATCCCAGTTCCTGGCATGTCAGAGCTTCCTGGCTCCTAAACATAATCACTTTAAGCTAAGCATGGTCTTACCTGAGCTATAGCAGTTTGTGAATGTGTCATAGATATGAAAAATTCAGAGTAGTAAAAACTGTATTTTTAGAAATATGTCCCAGTTGGTTTTCTGACAGAGTCATTAAAAAAAATCTAATTTGAGAATTCATGGTTAACTTTTTGTTCCAGACTTGTAACACAGCAAAACAGCTAGTTGTCCCTCTCTTTTCTTTTATATGTACACATATGACCCTGTAGTTGTAGTGTGTTAAGTACTTAACATTACTATTTCAAGAGAGAAATACTATATTCCATTTATTTGTCTGACACATAGCACATTTAGTTTTCAGACCTACTCCACCTTCATTTTGATCTATGATATTAAATAATGTAGGGCTGATACCAGAAATTCTTGCTCCCTTTACCTAATGGGCATCAGGAAAACCATGGTGTCTTCCTGAATCTGCTTCAGCAGCTGTCTACTCAGCAGGAGGAACAAGCTTTCACATTCCAGTAATTGCTAATTACCACTGATGCACTGCCACCTCATTTCCACAAAATGTGGGAATGACTGTGGACAGTACTCAAATGGGTGTTATCTCTGGTGAGCGTTGTGCATCCACTGAGTCTCAGCTAGGGACATATCTTTTGCTGAAATTCAGGAGCTTTACCTAGTATGGGTAACAAGGTTTGCCTTTAGATTTCTACTTGATATTTTATGAATGCGTTATCCAATTCTCTCATGGCTTGATAGTTCTTTTTAATATAAATGTATTTTTTCAGTCCTCTCAACCCTGTATCAGGGTTTCATGTTTAATACTTTACATTTAGTGTATTTACTAGCAGCCACATTCTTTGGTAGAAAGCCTTCTTTTGCAATCTGGAGCGACACACCATCAGTATGTAACAGTCCATCCTGCACTGTCTTTCTTTTCCAACAGATCCAACATGAAGCAGTCAAAAGTTATTTAGCGATTGACATTGACATAACTTTGCCACAAGCAACTGAAGCAATTACAAGACCTGGGTTGGGTGCAGCTGAAACACCTTGATAAGAAAGCAATGAAAAATGACACATCACACAAACAGAATGGTTTCATCAGCACAACACTAAATCAACATGTATGTTTCTGGCACTCCCCATTCTTTCGATAACAGAATAATCAAACAGAGAGGAGGGCTGATATCCCCAATTTTTCCTGACAGACTGGAAATGAAGTAAAATAAAGCATGCCTGTGCACTGTCATTTGATTGTATTTTAACCAAGACAGTTTCAATTTACTGCTCCATATACCACTTCATATTTTAGTCTGGCTTGCCTGTGGTTGGTATAAGAAGATAATCTGTTTGTTGGATTTCTCCTTCATTCCCCCCAAAAATAATCAATATTTATATGGCCATTGAAATCAGGCAGGATATCACAACAACAAAAGAACAAATAAAATCTGGAAAATAGGTTACCTGATGTTCTGGGCCTTGTGCATGCAGTATGTCCAGACAGTGGTAAGAGCTAATGAGAACACAATACTCTGGCCACTTAGGCAGAGAAGACATCTCTATACCACAGAACTAGCTGTTTCCCCGTTCCTATTAAAGGAATGAGATCTATCCACAAGAAAGTATTTATTTCTGGGACATTTCAGTTTACAGAATAATTTGGTATTAATTTGTTTCTCTTTCCAAGGTTAACCACAAGTCTCATTAGATGAGTAAGCTGATTTTATATTTCTCAGAAGAAATTTAGCATTTCTAATATTTCACTGTAATTTTCCCTTCCTTTTCACTTACAATATCAGCAAAGTCCCTTTGATAACATATCCAGATGAAATGTCTTCTTACCCCTCAAAAGCCTCCACATATGACAATTACAGGAGTTTTTGTGAAGCAGTAAGGTATTTTATTCCAACACAAAAGGCAAGCCTTGCCTCTCTCACTATTTCCATCTCTTGCCAGGCAAAAAGATCTTCCTACTTATGCATTTCTATTACTGTGTCATTATGCAGTGATATATCAGCTACAATAAATAATGAAAATGTTATATTAGAGAAGGTTTCCAAAGCTGTGAGCGGTAGAAGCACTGCAGCATGGCACTTGCAAAGTCATCCTTTCAAGCTGCAAGGATAGAGCCTGATAAATGGAGGAAAATCTAAATAAGTCTACCGAGTCTATATACTGAAGACAAGCATTTAAAGGGAGAGTGCAAGAGCGGGGCAAAGTATAGTAAGTGGTTTTAGTAAGAAAAGTGAAAATTTTCCATTTCATTCAATATCGTAAAGATGCTACTAAACAAATCTTCATGAAAGAATCGAAAAAACACAGCAAAATATTCTGACACCACAAATTTCTTTATAACAATATTTTTACTTTTTTTTTCTTTTGAAATCAAGTGTGCAAGTCTTTTAGGTATTGCAGTAGGAAAGTGCATAATAAACACTGCGCATATTTTGATAGCAGTCTCTAACAAGGTATTTTCCTGCTTACAGAATTATGCTGCTCTATAAAGTGAGAAAACCTCCATCCTTCTTACAAGGAGAGTAATACTTCAAATTCAAGAATGCAAGGCTTAGAAAGTGCCATAAATAAAGCTGAATAAAGCTTTTAAAAGACTAACATCTGCCTTTAGCAGAAACCAAATGTTGGTTGATGTCTTAACCTAATGAAAACACTGATTGTACGAGGAAGTTTTAGCATCAGTGTCATCTCTGTCTACAATAAAAGCAGCCAGCAACCATATAGTTCCTTGTACTCAGTTTATTTGTATGTAACCTCTTTATATTTACTTGTGTATACATAAGCAGCTATTGATTTCTGCTGAAGAGTCACTGAACTGACATGTCCATTGCTTGGGCACTAAGCACCATAAATATTATATCTTGAGATTGGACAAGAGTAAGAGACAATCTCTGTCACTGTTTATTACATTATCAGTTACAACAGAAAGGTTATTTTTTTCTTTTTAAAAAGGCTCTTGCCTTGCTGCACCAGTGTGTTGTATAGGATTTATGAAAAAGTTTTAAAGAGTTTGAGAGAATACTTAACATCAGAGATTAAAATAATTTCAGCTATCATTTATTCCAGAGGCTTCTTTTATCATCATGATGATCATCTTTCCCTTTTATGCAATGATTATGATAACATGTCATAGTTTTAGTTCAACCCCGAGATTTACATTCACCAGAAAGACAGCTTGTTTATATTTTCAGCGTTAATGACTTCACCAGTATGTTGAGCAATGTTTAAAACGCCCATTTATGCTTTATCCACCAAAAAATTCTCATGACAGACAGTGATATCAGATTTTGTAATTACTTAAATTCAAGAGTACAAAATCACTACTGGACTGTGTATTGAATAGTAATGTAGTTTTCCTTCATAGAAAAGGATCCCAGGAAATTATAACTACACCCAGCACAGCAAATGAAAAGTAGCTCACATCAAGATGTACATAGATAATTCTAACCTTGAAAAGGGCACAGAACAGGAGAAAGAAAGAATAAGACCTCCGTCCTATGATACAGGAGCAGAAGAAACTCTAATACCAACAACAGCTTCAAGGGGTAGCCCATGCCCTATTCTGGTTAATTTATAACCCTGACTGCCATGGTTCTGATCACTTTGCTCTTGGCATAAGTTTTGTAGCAGCCCAACTCAGTTTTGGAGAGGAAAGTGATAATAAGTCTGAAAATTAGTCTGGAGCTGACTCCTGCTGATTTGAGTGGACTTTAGGCACCTGAACTCTACTTTGGGCATGCTATCTCCAACATATGGGGACATGTAAGCTAACCACTTAAAACTGAGCTAGTAGCCTAAATTCTCCTCATAGCCTCTGAAGACAAATAGGTTGATCTAAAAGGAAATTAATATATCCTAAAATAAGGGTCCAAAAAGAGGACGGCTTTTAAGAGATGCCTACCTTAAAACTTACAATCACTAGCTGAAGTTCAGACTTCAGACTCCTAGGCATCTGTTAGGGTTGGGGACTGCTGTCATTAGGTTTTGGCAGTACCCTTAAATGGCCCCCATACAGTCACTGCCTAGCCCTCTACCACCCTTATGCAGCACATTTTTTTACAGAACAGTTTATATTTATGTATACTCACATATACTGATATATTTATATATACTGTCCCATGATATTTAGGGCCAGAAACAGGTCTTTGGCATTGAGACTGTAGATCTCAGGTTTTCTTCCAAAACCTCATTCTCCCATGAACTGGGAGCAATACCTTCAAGTCAGATAATTCTGCATACTGGAAAAATGATCGGTACCTTCTTAAACAGTATTAGACAATTTGGGAAGAGTCTTCCTTGGTCTCTTCTGATAAAAATGTGCTGTTATTCATAAAGATTATCCCCTGAATCAAGTACTTCAACACTAGAAAAGTGTGCGTGAGAGACAAGAGATGGAAAAAATAATAGGAAATGGCCTAGTGCTAGGTTGCTTTAGTATGGCCAGAAATCTCTCTTTGCTAACAGAGAAGCTTTCCTTTGATCCAGATGCTTAGTAGATAAATAGAAAAATTGCACAGTCCATTACCACATATTCGTATAACAGTTCCTCTAATCTTCTTATCTATTATTACTTTTTAATATTATTATTAATATTATCATTGTAGGCACCCAGATTCACCTGAGCTGACCCACTGGAATTTTTTGAAAGCAGTACCACATTGTCACAATGTGGTACAGCCATTTTGCTTTGAAACTTCTTAACACAATTTGACAAAAACCTACCACATATTTTAAGGAAATGTTAGAAGTATTTATAATTTTCATAAGCACTTTGACAAACATACAGTAGGGATGTTATCATTATAGAGTTAATTAGGTGTTTTAATGCCTACACTGATTATTCATTATCATGGTATTTCCAGGGAAACTCCGATCCTTATAATGTCAGCTAAGAGAATTTATTTTGGTCATTCAGCGTGGGATTTCTGACCTAAGATACCTGCAATGTAGTTTATATCTCTGCTAGTCACCGTAGGATCCTTGTATAGTCAATGGGGAGAAACAGGCACTGTAATCCTACAGACAGATTTAGAAGTCTATTTTAGGATGCAGTGAATCACACTCTAGAAGTTCTGTTGTTCTCTACTGATCATAAGTTGAAGTAAGTATGATTAACTCAGATGAAGACATCTATATTTTAGATACCTGTGTTCACTTGCATGAATTCACCCACAAATTGTGCACATACACATTTACACATCTGGCTATTATTCTAGAGAACTCCATAAATCACCCCAAAACATTTCATGTCTTATTAACTGAACAGAGGGAGCCCTTGTTACTTTTCTTAAAGCAATATTTCATCATGCCTTGGTATTCTAATCTATAACAAACACTTCTGTGCACCCAATTCATACAGTTTTCTGTAGCACAACACAGAAGCATGCAAAACCTCCCTAAAGGAGACAGATTATATGAAGTTGGTGCAGCACCAGTTCAAAAAAACACCTGAGGTCCCAAAAGCAGTCTAAATTCATTAGCATGGTCCTAATTAACTTTGCTGCCTAGAAGGAGTTTTGATGAGTTCGGATGCAGTTCTATACCAGCACAACTACATTGCTTCCAGTTACGGAATGAGTTAAGTCAGTGCTACTTTGCAGTTCCCTGCTCCATCCTTAATCATAAGGCATAAGAAAGCTCAGTGACAAGCAGAGCAAAACAGCCCACTGCACCAAAACCTAGCAACAGAAGAGTATTTCAGATTATGCACTCCATGTTCATCAAACCTTTCTACGGTCTTAAACTAAAAACTTGCACATTGTAGTCTTATACTTTCATTTCTCCCTTATTTATTTCATCTTGGAAATTATTGAAAGAACACATTTTCAGGTGGTAGTTTTTCAGCTAGAAAATTCATATTGCTGTGAGTCAAGATCCATCTGAAGAAACTTAACCAAAAGGGAGAAAAAAATGATTCCTCTGTTATTATGAAGCCATCAATTGGTAAAATTCTGGTATAGCTCTAGAAAGCTTAGCTTGTGGGTAGATGGAGGATAGAGGGTCAGGTAGGATGGTGCCACAGGAGGAAAGGGTATGGTTTGAGTAGGGGAAAGGGAGTAGCTACTCTGCTTTGCTCTTCACTTCATTATTATAGAGGTATGTCTGCACTCTGCACCTGCACAGATACAACATACACAAGCCAGACATTACTATGCTAACCCTGACCTATCTCTTATTCATGCATATAATCACTTTTTCTCACTAGGACACATACTCATGCTCATGTCTCTCACAACTCAAAAGCATAGGTGGAAAGAAACCATGAGATTCCCCTCAGTAAATGAAAAGCGAAATTTTGTAAACAGCAATAAAATGAAAGATGTTGTTACAATGAGACCTTTTAAAAGGAATAGCTTTGGTTCAAACTGCTGATACAGACATATATTATTCTTTGTCTTTTTAGAGAATATTTTCACGATATACAGTAGGTCTGTATCTAACTTGCATCTGTTCTATTATATTTTGACAAAACCACTGAAGTTTTCTCTATATTACACAATTCCAAATTTAATTTCAACTGAGCAATCTGTGTAAGCAGATTTACAGAGAGGTCTGTGCTCTTAAAACCTACTGTAAAGTCTATATATCAGAGCAATTAGGAAGACTATTTTCTCAGAATAAATTACATTAAAAAAATTTGACATGTAGAAATGAATTGAAATTCATAAACGTATGCTTTTACATTTTATTAAAAAGATTTTTCTTCCAAATGTCATTACATAAAAAACCCCAACCCTACTGTAGTGGGTATTTAGCCTGGAAATACTCACAGAAGGACTGTATAATTAAGGCCTGCATGAACTTCATTATAAGACTCTTTAAAGCCTTCAATTACTTCTAGTATATTTTCTGGTCTCTTTTGAAAACTATTACATTTATTCATATATTTCAAAAGTAAGTCTATTATCCTACACTTGGCAGTCCCTTTACCCACAGGGTTTTTGTACATCATCTCAAGACAGCCCAGAAGACTTACAGAAAACTCTGTTTTTGAAAAATAAACTGACTGCTAAAATTGCATGTTTTATCGAATAAAATAATATCTTTATTTGCAGAAAGGTCATGGAAAACCTCCCCTCTGTTGTTACCTCTGAGAAACTCTTAGATCAGAAAAAGGGAAACTCTTAGCTCAGGAAACTGATCTGTCCCCTTCTCTCTGTGATCATTATGTTTGTATTCCCAGTAGCTAAATGTCATATGATTGCTGGTCCAACTTTAAATTCCCTTCGACTTTTTTCAAAGAAGTTGTTGTTGTGAAATTGGAATTTAACAACAGTGCATCATGATTGAAATGTTTATTTATCTGTCTTAGGGTTACAAATGAAAGCCACACAAATGAAATCAGATATAAAGTGAAAGTGATTTGCACCACCATCTTTTTTATCAAAGGAATTTGACAGTGATTTAAAAAAAAATTCCATTGTACAAAAATTTCACTTGATGTGAACTCAATTCTTTCAAAAATCATAGTGTTTTCGATAACGCTAGGTGGAAAACAATTAGGTCGGTGGCATGTTGTCTACTGTTATGAAAATGTTTGAATCGGAGCAAAAAGCAAAAGCAATAAGCTATACCTCCTCAAATTTTATCTGTCCAGAACGTAGGCCTATGTGTAGGTTTGTCATGTATGTTACCCATCTCTTGGCATTGATTTTAGAAGTTAAAATGATCCAGGGATCATTTCTCCCAATATCAAGTGGATGACTCACCCTCTTGATTATAAAGGCAGCACGCAGGCTTCCAACACCACATGAGAAGCCCTGCCATACCCAGAATAGTCACATGGGACTAGGAGATGTGATGCAAGATCTATAAAAACACCACAGAGGGATATCTAGTGTGAGAGTGGGTTTCAGAGGACACATCATGTGGCATCGGATCTTGTGGTTAGGTAACTGAATTGATCCTAGATTTTCACTGACTATGACACAGTTTAGACAATTCAGATGTTTGCATTTGCCTTTAGACATCTCCATCCAGTCCAGGGTAGCGATTCATTGCAAGACTGCAGAAGCTGTTATTCAAGTTTTTAAAAGCAGGCTGCATTGGCATAGAGGTGCACACATAGCTGCCTCCCACTAGAGCACCAGAGCTCTGTCAGTATGTTTTGCCTCTAAAAAGTAGTTTTCTTGCTTGCATTATGTATCAATATCACAGGACACAACCCACAGAACATATAAAAAGGCTCACTGAACTTTTTCAGTGTATCAAGACAGATTTTGAATGATCCTTGAGTAAGAAAAAGATTCCCAAAATATCATGTAAAACATGCTCTTATATGCATTTTGAGGTAAGGTGAAGTCTGATGGAAAACATATATTTTGGATGTCTTTTTACGTTGTGTTTCAGTAAAACTCAAGGCTTTAATTTGCAGGCATGAAATTTAAATTTCAATACATGGAATTTCTGCTGGGTCTATGAACAATCTTGTATTGTGATATCAGACTTCTAATATATGGCTTCATTCAGAATTGGTATGCAGCATTTATGTTAAACAATATCTTTCATAGATGTTTAAATTTAGTCTCGTAAAAGCAGGGTGAGCTATGATTCAATGTGAACAACAAATGATAGTATCAAGAATAACAATGAAGTGGGTATCAACACAATAGGATTTGATCTGTATTAGCAAAGCACCTAATGACAACATTTACAGCTCCTGTAATTTTTCAATCTACACTGTAACTGGATATAATAGGAAAGGTCAAATATGTAGTCATTTACTGTCCTTAACAAGAATGATATAGTAGCTGCAAGGTCTCATCAGCCTAAATGCCCATGACATTACCATTTGAGTCCTGGCAGTATAAAGGCAAATGCTGATTAAATTAAAAGCCTACTGTTATTTAGAGGACATACTTTTAATCTGAATAAAGAGGTCATACAGAACTGTCCCAACATACTTAGTGATATATTAATCATATATACATCATCATGTCCTTATCATAGTCAACATCTGTCTCTTGTATTTCCCTCTTTGTAATCGGAAAATCACCACACCTGTTTCTCCCTCCAAAAAAAGAGGACACCTCCTCCCGTAAAGCACCTTCACAAAGAGCTGCAGCATGCTCCTTGTATATTATGTGTACTACTTCAAACAGGTTCAGAAAACACACAGTTCTGTATGGATGGTTTTATGTAACCAGATTAGGGGAACTTATACCGTTCCTTTTAATAAAAATGAATCCTACAGTGCCTATTTTAAACACTATTTCCTGTTTTAGAGAACATATCATTAAGTCACAGATTCTTGAAAATATAATATCAGAAAATAAAATCTGATATTCACTTTTTTAGGAAATTCAAAATTCAATTTAGTCCTGATTTTCATAAGGCAGCTACTTTTCCTGCAGCTGTAAAATACTTTATGTTTAAACTTATCTCTGTAATTTAATTATAAACCCATAGAATTATAATGTTTCATGTTGATACTCTGTGATGTTCATGAGTTGTAGCAGAGTCCTCCTAGACCCTCATTCTTGGACTGATGGAAAAGTCTGTCATTAGAATAGGTCTTGTCATTCCTTAACATTCTGTATTAATTTCCATAGTCAGAGAAAAAGTCTAAACTGCTGAATGACAGTGTCTCACATTTCAGCTGGCTTAATTAGCAAAAACATCCCAAAAAAATGACATTATCCCCAACAGGGAATGTCTTATTTCAGTCAAAATTATTCAAGGGGCTGAAATATCCAAATCAGAAATATTTTTCTTATTACTATTAAAACTTCTTTCCATTTTAGAATCTTTTCACAAACAAATCTTTAAACTTAGACTGTGTGCTCACTTCCTACATTGGCTGAAAGCAAAACAGCAATAAATATTTTAAGACTTTAATCATTTCCAGACCCCTTAAAGTACCAATTAGCATATTAATGCAATGGTTCATTGGTCTTATCCGAGAAGTTAAACTTCTAAATGACTAAATAAAAAGCTTTTATTACATGACTATGTGAAGACTGGTATTACTTGCAAAGGAACACAGAGAGGAGATGAAAAAATACATACCCCACATTTGATAAATTGTTCAGTCAAAGAATTTCAAAGGTCCCTTGTCTTTCTGTAATTAGTCTAGCAATTAAAACTTGATCTATACTCTGAAAATTATATTTGACTTCATAATTATGTTTTAATCTGCTAGTATCCTATTCAGAAAGATCACGTAATTAATTTCTATGTATACTCATTACTAAGTGTGTCCAAAAACATTCAGTATATTTTCACTGAGTTCTCTCAGGAAAAAAAATGAAGCTAACAACTGTACTTGTTCAGATTTGGTGGGTGGAAGTTTTTACTGGTGCATGAGTTCAGTGCTGGAAAACAAAATGGGTAGGAATAAGAAAGAACTGTTGGGAGTTTCTTGATTTACTAGCCAACACAAACTGGCTACAGTACCCATAAAAGAAATATAGAGTGTTCCCTAATCCCTTAAGTTGCACAGATCCTTATGAAACTGAAGACTCTTTAGATGGAAGACTCTAAAACTTGGCTGTCTTCGGTCATACAAAGTGCTCTACATGTCACCATTACCCCATAGGCAGGAAAAGTGCTGGCCAGTTTTCTGAGTGCACAGCTGTGATTTCCCCGAAAAAGTCTACTTTGGCCAGAGCTAGCAGCATTTGCTGTCATTCAGGGCTACAAAGCTGTGCATAAGAGAGGTTCTAAATCCTGCCAATTAATCAACTGCACCATAACTTTAGTGTACCAGGTTACAAAAGAGAGATCAGGAACAGCAATGATACCTGCAAGAAAATTTCCTAGGGCATGTGCTGTTCTAAGCACAGTACATTCACTGCTATGACGAGTACATGTCAATGTTTAAAGCTTAAGAGTTCATCTCCTGCATCAGGAAGAGATGTAGTAGAGGAGGGCATTTTTCCTTTACACGCATGTAGCTAGTGCTGTTCCTGAAGCTGTAGAAGGCCCTTTTGCTCACCAACGTACATAATGAGATTTCTTCCAGATGGAAACACTTGATTCTGCCCTGACCCTTTATTGTAGTATTTTTGTCATTGATGACAGAGAAACTTTCGTGAGGCAAAGCAGGGTGCTCATACAGGTCCCCATTCTCAAAAAAGGAGAACACAGACCTGTAGCTGCAGGAAATGGCGAAGATTTCATTTTGCCTTTTAATAATCAGATTTCTTTTCTCTTAAAATTGGCAGGTCTGCTTCACTGGTTCATTTTTTCATTGAGTGGTCTCATTATTTTAATTCCAAGTTATGATGTCTTATCCAAGTACAGCTTTGGAAAATGAAGAGCTAATATTGCCAATTTGTTCAATAACAGCAGAATGAATACTGTCTGCTCTACATATTGTTTTAATGCATATGAGTCTACTGAAAACAAACACTATCTACCAGGACCTGTAACTGCAAACTTAGAGATGGGAAAGCTTTAATAGATTGCCAAATCCAGCTAGTTTTCTAATCCAATGAAATCTCCTCTAGGTTTTATAAAGAGGTCTGTATTATTAGTCCTTAAGACATCATAGCCACAAAAGGTGCACATAAGATATAAATACATACAAGCACATTTAAGTATAGTAAGCACACAAGGTGAAATTCATATACATGCTATGGAGTCTCAGAAACTGAAGTTGCAGTTGATGTGGAATTAAGCCATTGTGGTAGGAACAACTAAACTTCATCTGTTGAAAGGTGTCCAAGTACTCGAGGTAGGGTTGTGCTCTGTGGAAAGATGTGACTGGGAAACAGACTAGCTGGGAGGAAGAGGAGGTTCTGGCTAGGCCTGGAAAATGAGCCAGCTGCAGCTGCTGCTGTGGACATCAACAGCTCTCTGAGGCTAGGTTTAAGGGCATAAAAAAGGGGTCAAGCAAGTCATATCATCAGACACCAGATTGTCTTGTGAAAGTTTCAATATAATCTCCTCATGGAATATATCAGACTGCTAAATTTCTCCTGAAACTTTTACAGCGCTTGTTGTTGAAACGATACATCAAGCAAATCGTATACTGATGGAAGTGATATGACAAGAGTCTGGGGAATATTAGCATACATGAACAAATCATCTCACTAACTTGATTGAACAAGCAAGGTCTTTTAGTTCTGTGCTTTCTGTCTGACACTATATTGCATATGTGCACACGCCTATACAAACAGACAGCAAAAAAGTGTGGGCACACTCTTAGGAGAAACAGCACATGAACTACGAAGATAAGCACCTTTTTTTTCTTTATAGAGTAAAAAAAGAATCTATTTGCCTTCAATATTTAGCATTACTAAATGTCCTTGGAACTGAGTGTAAAATGAGGAGGCTGAAACCAAAGGCAAATATTTTCCAGTGACAGAATTTTGAAGAGACTGGATGATGAAGCAAAGCCATTTCAGGGGAAACAAGAACAAGTGTCTTGATATTGCCAAGACCTAAAAACTTCCTGCAAAGAAAATGTAGGGCGACATTACATTTTCAAAAAAGAAAGTAAGACTGACAGAAGGGGAATTGGGGAAAAAAGGTGTTAAAGGCTTTAAATATGTCCTTATTAGCAGAAGAGAATTTACTAGAGGTTGGTGGGAAGATGTGGTTTTGAGCATCACTGAAGTGTGCTGCTACCTCTTGTTACTCTGCCATGGAAAGTTAAGACTTCAGTGTACTTATTGCACTTCTTGCATATTAAATCTGATACTGATAACAGCATGATCACACTTGGCCTCATGCATTACAGAGTATGAGATTGCCAGAGTATGAAATTTGGTTAACAGCTGAAGAACAGCTGTAATCTGGAGAGAGAGCGTATGCCACTAATGGGCAGAATAAGCCACAAGGGCTTCAGAAACACAGTACTTAGCCCAGGCCTCCAGTCAGCCATCTCTACCTTCCTTCTCCTCTTTCTTCTTTTGTCATTCTTTTCTACAAGGCAAAAATTGTACAGAATACGGGGGTGGAAACTAAAGTGCCATGTGCCCTTTGAGATAAATTTAGAGTAACTTACTTTTGCCCTTTTCCAGCCTGTTAAAAATCAGTCCTTGTTTTCTTATCACTTTTGACTTCCATATTTTGTTTGATTTGGTTTTGTTTGTATTGTTGGGTGGTTTTTTTTTTCTTATTTGGAACAAAGAAGATAAGGCTAGCTCCTTTTTAAAAACTAGATTATCACCATATAATCAGAGCTATTGATTTCACTGTAAACTTCTTATGTTTCCTCCACAGGCATGGAGGAAATCAAAGGACACCGTCATCTTTCTGCTGATGATTTAAAAACTGCTGCTAATGGATAGTGCAATGGAATTACATTTTCTCTCCCTCTTCCTCTTTATCTAAGTACTATTAACAGGTGCTGGATTTCTTCAGTAGGGAGAAAAAAAGGCCACTATAATGAATGCATTAATTTTTTATCATCTGATTTGTTTTCTTCTTGTAAGCTATGGTTTTGGCAATGATAAAAACATTCCTAGCAGTAGAGCACAGCTAGGGAGCATCGGTATTGAATGGTAAAAACAAAGTTGACTATCACAAGAATTTAGATGTGTTTGCTATACACAAACATAGATCTACATCACATATTTTCCTTATGTGTGTATACACTAGTAGTGTTTTTTAAGATGTCATATGGAAGTAAATTGTATAAACATGAAATACATTAGTCTAGCATAGGACTTGTCAGAGAACACTGCCCTTTATCTCCTTACTTGTTCTGGAGATAAACACCTATTTCACTGAGAGAATTTACCTTGATGTGAAATCAATGCAACCAAGGCCCATTATATTTGAGGTCCTAAGGTCCTAAAATCTCACCTATCAGTTCTTTTAAACTCCGATCTGACTGTTGGCAAAATGCAAACTAAACCTTAATAGTCTGTAGTCCAGTTATACCACTGCACAAATACAGCCTCTTGGTATCAAAAGGGAACTCACAAATCAAATAGAAAATAGGACAGATAATTGCTACTTCTCACAGATGGGAAAAATATACATTGGGTAATGTTACAGGAAATTTGCTATATCAATTTCTCTCTGTGATTTTTACCATGTCTCCATTGATTCCAGCATAAAGTTGGTATTTCAAAAAGTTATGAGAGGCAGTATAGCATACTGCTTAAAAATTATTCAAATGTCAAATTTCTGATTTATTATCATGCAAATGCTAGTTTTTTAAGTTGATAGGTGAGTGAAAGTTGATAGGTGAGTGAATCTGTACATGTTCATACATTAACAAACAACTCTTCCTGCCTCTACATAGCTTGCTGGAAACAGTACAGTGCTGCATAGACTGTTCCCTCCTGATTGACAAGAAAGCATTTCAGAAGCCTGTAAAAGATATTAGGTAGAAAACCTTGCATATTCTGAAACCAGCTAGCAAATGTTTCCAAGGGAGCCAATTGCACCCATGGGAAAGGAATTGGGGTTACACCACCACTGACCTCATTCATCACTCCCTGACAGTGGCCTAGATAAAGTTTGCAGTTTTTTGTGTAAATGCTGCTTTGTGAAGTGTAAATGCACCAGGTGCGGTGATTCAAGTTCAAACTAACACATTCTTTCAAACCAACATGCAAAGTATATGTCTTTCACCAACTGCATGCAGTCCATGTAAATATATATAAAAGTCACACGAAGAAAGCTGCGATTTACATATATGATGGTAATTACTTTGTTTTGGATCCATAGCATATGATTATATGCTTTCACTACACATTTTACCTCTGTCATGTCCTAGATCTGTGCCCTACGAACTTCTTCTAACTGTTTAACCAGTATGCTCTGGATGCTCTGATTTTCTCGGATGTTAAGACTATTTAATTACTTGGATATCACCAACAACTGCAATATAAAGACTGAGTAATTACATATTTACAAATGGCAATGAGAACAAAATGTGTGGCTTTGCCCAGTTCCCTAGAACAACTACAATCCTGACTGAGAGTTTTCTCCACTTTTCTCTTTCCTCCTTATCACCACACAAAATGCTAAGAAGTTATTCCATAGTTCCTTATGTAAGTGAAATGGAGTCGTGCCCACACTGATGCATTTTAACAGCAATTATATTCGTATTCTTACGCTAATGCCCATCATGATGGTATCTGAGTATTCTCCAACGATTCAAAGTGACGTACGACAAGAAACAGAACATCCACTTTGCTAACTGAATATCTTTTTTGCTGCTGAAGTATTTTTAACTTGCTTTATCTTCTTCTTGTGCCTTTTTACTTCTATTTTTTACGTATTTATATTTAGAGTGTTTTAAATGAATAAAAATAGAAGAGATCACTATCCATTTTACAAGAATATCTTTGTACATCAATGTTCCCCATGCACAACTAAAAGCACTTAAAGCATAAAAAAAATGTGACTGCAAAGGATGTGAAGGCAGCTTGCTGAATTCAGTCAGAGGTGAGCTTATGCATGTATTATAATTTTAGCATGTTTAAACACTAATTGGTGCTAAAGGTAGATAAGTGGATAAAGACTTTTTTCTTCTGAAGAAGAAATGTAAAGACAGCGCTTTTGTGTATGAAGTAAGCTGAGACTTCCTCCTTGCATCCTTTCATGTTTCCTTATAGACTATCTTGAAATACAGAATCATATCCAGCACAAATTATATACATCTCCTCCCACGTTATCTCCTATGTTCCAGATAGTGGTCCCAGAGTGAAAGATAAAGCAAAATACCAGCCACATTTTCTTCAAGATTTTGCCATAGAGGAAAATGAAGATGGAAACTCTAGTTTGACTGTACAGTTTCTCTGCTTCTGGAAAATACAAAAAGTGTGATCCTAATCACTGAACTTCTGTGCAGCCTTGACCACATCCCTTCTACCACATACTGCGAACATTTCTGACAGCTGAATCATCACTGTGGCAGCACTGCTGTTCCTAAAAACCCTGTCCTGTAAATCAGCGTAAGCTGAGCATACCTGAGCCATATTCTGAAAATAGTAAAAGAAAAGAACACTTCTGTGAGGGCAAATGTCTTTTTCTGATAATCTCCAGGAAAAGTTTTACTGTATTCTAGTTTGAACTGAGCATCCCCTGAAACATCAGTATGATGCCACTGGATTCGTTCACCTTTGCTGCATTACAGGATTACAGAACGACGTTGTGGTTTTGTTTCCAAATTTTAATTCTGGGATATGTTCTTTTTATGTTTTGGGGTTTTTTTTGTGTGGTTTTCAGTTGTTTTCAAGTTAATTTATATTCAGTTTCATTTGAATATGTGGTAATAAGAAGAAAAAAAACCCATAGAAGTCTTTTCCTTTTTTAATTTTGTTTTGCAAAATTTTTTTTTTCCAATAAGCACATCTACAGACGCATCACATTTGCCTACCTACTTATGATTCAAGTGACATTTTTCATATGAAACCACTATTTTTATTTTGGTTACCCTTAGCCTCGTTAATTAGCCTGATTTCACAGCTGTTTTGTCATCTTCTATTTCTGAACTGATAATATAGGATATTACCTAGCTCTTCGTAGATTCATCTTGTGTATAGCAAGTTGGAACTTACATATTTGTGTTCTTCAAACATTCAGGAAATCACACAGCTATTAAACAGATCATGCAATAGTGAAACAATTTTCTTGCTCTAGTCTTTTTCTTTTGCAAGATGTAAAACATCAGAATGCTTAAACAATAGTAGATGGCTACTTCTTAAATATACGACACGATACTGAACCATTATGTCCAAACTAAATGTGTAGCTCTATGAAAGAAAAAAAAATACACAGGAAAAATACCCTAAAAGAATCTCAGTAAAAATCAAATATGAACATGATCATAAATGGTAGAAGATATATCTTCTCTGTAATTAAATTACCCTTAATAATTGAGCTGCAAAATATTCTAATGATATCTTAACTAAAGATTTCATATGGATATGTTTATACTGATATGAATCATTCCTTTCAAAGCTTTGTTTCTATGTGAGAGTCAAGTTTCAAAGGAAAGACATTGTTGCACATTGATCAACACCACAGGTTTGGACTAATCTTTGCTAATTATACTTGTCCTATAAATGGCAGCAGTCACGCAAAACTCATCATGTAGGCTCCATTTGCAGTCAACAGAGAAAGACTGACACCTCCAGAGTGCTTTCATTATAAAATGTATACATTATTATTTTTACACTAGATTACACCTGATTAGAAGAAAAGTCAGTAAAAATACAAATTGTAATGTATATGGATAAAAATTCTGATCAGAAAACATTATAAAACTATGGTATGAATCATAAAATGACTATCAGTTGAGACAGAACTGGTGGAATAGATGAAAGCTGAGGATCAGTAGGCTGACAGGAGAACCATGGCTCCCTGCAATGGCACCCCACCTGCTGTGCATTTTACACTATTGGCAGCATTAGAGAATCTGCTTTGGAGCAACAGAAAGGCTTTAACAACATTTAATGTTTATTTTTAAGACTGTGGGATTGGAAGAATTCCCTGACATCTCAGATCAAAATCTTTTCTTGATCTTTCTTGATTAAATGTCTCTGGCAACCTGATGGTGAAATGTTCCTCATATAAAACATAATCTGCAAAATTGTTGGTAAGTATCCCTGTAGTTGCTTTTCTATACAAGAAAGGTTTACGAAAGCTAATAACTCTTAAAAGCATGCATTGCATCAGACTCTAATTATACTCAGCCACATTAAGCATGATAGGCTGTTGTGCTAAACGTTCCTTCTTACTGCTTTCTCTCACTCCTCTTAGCAGGTACTGCAATGAAGACAAATCTGTTTCAATCATTGTGTGTCACATGTTTTGTTGCTTCTAACTATTTTGTAGTTAAATAGAAGACTTAATTCTTTAAGGCTATCACTTAAGCGCTCAAGAGCACCAGGTTCACCAAAATGTGTAAACGGGAGAAAAATACTCACACAGTAATTGAATTCATTGTGAATTTCATTTCTGATGTAGCTACAACTGCATCCTGATCTCCAGCCTTTTGTTTCAACAATCATTGCTAAATTCAGTTTGAGAACAGATATGAAGACATAGGGTTCAGGAAAAAAATAAAGATAATGATTCCTTACTTCTATTAGAGCTTAGAATGTGACCTGCACATATTTTATATAACAGTGGAGGAAATACAGTTGCTAAAAACTGCCTTCTATTCAGAAAGTCAAGATACAGAATACACAACTTGGACTCCTTTGTTCATTTCTCAATTGCTTTTTACCAGCTCAGGTTTGTCAGTGATACACAAGTTATGTCAGCTAGCAACATTGTGTCATAAAAGATAAAATATGCCAAGAGAAATAACATTTACATAGAACCCACTTGCTTGCAGACAGACCCTCTTCTCACTACAACAGCTATGATCTTCAATCTTTTCAATAATTTCCAACCTATGCTAATAACTAGATCCTTCAAAAGCACTGATGGTAGCAATGGAAGTACATGTCCAGTACCAAATGATTTTTATACTGCTTTTACATTATTTGAAATGTCACCTTGTAAGTGTTGTGCAACAACTTCAAAGATAATAAGCGTGGATTAAAAAGAAAAAAAAAATTCTAAATTCAAAACTTTCTCAGCTAAACCATAGAAACATATATTTAAAAAATTGTCTCTGCTTCCAGCTAGAGATGTTCATAAAAATATCATATGTTAAACCATTGGAGGTCATCTTCAAATGCCAGAAACAGCAATATTAGAACCTGATGACATCCTCTATGCTTCTCTTGGTGTACATAATATTACAATATAATTCATCCTTATTATTTCAGTGAGAGGGGTCTTGCTCTTCTTGTTTGAATGTTATAGAAAGGAAAATAATTATTGCATTTTAACAAGTTGTAGCTACTGACAGTGGTATTGCAAGAAGTTTTAGCAAGAGGTTTTCTCTAAGTTAAATAAACACTTGACTTTCATAGCCAGTAATTTTTATGATCTTCAAGCTGTCAATAACAATTTTTTCTTATTTTGCAGGATAGGAACCCTACAGTTTATATACACTTTCTGGCTTAGTGAAAGAATATGACTAGCACAAAGTGACTGCAGAGAGAAAGAATGAAGCATCATTCATTTTTTGGTTACTGAGAAAAATTCCCCTGCTTCTTCATATTCTGTATTAACTTCCTTTTCAAAACCAAGGTCATAAGATTATTATCAAAACAGTAAGTAGGGTAGCCGTAAGCACCATCTTCAAAACTGTCTTCTCTCTCATGACGGTCAAGGAAGATTTTGTGACCTTTAAAATCAGTGTAGTTGCACTAATTCATAAATGCTTCTTGACTTTTGGAGAATGTCCTGGGTGATAAAACCAATATAATGTACGAGGTTCTGCTTAGTAGTATTCCATTAACTCAAAGGGAGATTGTCTCTTTAAAACTAGAAACCAAATTCAGAATAAATTCAGTCTAATCAAGTTATCTTTGCACCTTCAAAAGTCAATATCACACCTTCAGCTCACTGGGAAGAAATATTTCACTTTGCTATCAGCTCATCATCAACTGACAATTCATGGAAGGCAAGCAGTTCCTGGGGGTTGTTTCACTGCTTTTAATCTCTGGATATTGTGGCAGTCTTCTCTGTGAATTTTCCTACATTGCCTAGTTCCTTAAAAACTTTAACATTATTTTAGCATAGATTTTGATTGATATTTTAATTTCCTTTATTAAAATACAATATATAAAAGGAAAGGAATCTTTTAAGCTCCCAACTGACAATGAAATAGTACTTACATTGTCATAGGGAGCTAACTTCCTATTAATACAATTGTATTTGACATTTCCATTAAAAAATCTTCCACTAGTGTTATATTATTATGTCTGTGACAGCACTCTGTGGATTCTATGGTTACGTACTGATTTTAGATTATCACTTTACTGCATTTTTTCAACGTACATAGGAGGTCCACTTTAGAAAAACATTAATTTGTTTTTGTTCTAAAAGGTTAGCAAGATGACATTTACTGAGTTCAATTAAAATTTTGCATAATAACTGTATGTAATGCTTTTAATGTAAAGAAATTTAAAGAACCTCTTGCTTAAGGGAGAACTGAGATTTAGCTCTATAAGTAATATGAAACACTCTGCTAATTTTATGTCGGTTAAATGTAGGCTTTTGGACGATGTAAAGGAACACCTCTCAAGAGACATTATGAAACACAGGAAGTCAGATATAAGTGAAAAAGGAATATGCAAGTAAAGGCACTAGGCCGACCAGACAAAATCCCAGAGCCAGGGAAGTTTAGCTTCAATTCTGAAGAATATGATCTCTGTCATGTTCCCATCTGACACTTTTAAGGATACAGAGCAGCACAGAAAATCCAGCCTTCAGGCTTTCAAAATCATTAGACCTTTAAACATATGTGTATAAGAATATAAGTGTGACTTTGGTAGCAACATATGATTTCAAGTACCACCTTATAATGCAATTCAGACAACAATTTAAAGACTGTTAACAGTAACATTACAAGGTCAGGTAGGTATCCCAATAGCAAAAATTAGTTTTCACAGACTATCATTTACACACAAATTATTTATTCAGGTACCTGATATATTCTGTCTAGGAGCTTGACCTCTGCATTGTCATCTGCTGATTGTAAATTTTGTGAAAAAAATTGCGCCAACCTCAGATTTTTGCTTGTTCAGAAGATTATCCTTTCTACATTATTTAACTACCTGTCATTTGACCTTGTCTTGAAAATCATTGTATGCTTCTCATGTCACTGCATTCACTGCTGACAGCTGGTGTTTATCACCAGAAGCTGTGGGGGGAAAATTATTCAGTGTACAGCCTAGCCCACTTTCAAAAGCAGATTGAATAAAAAATAAATAGAAATGAGGAGTCCCTAAGTACCAGCAGCTAGCACTTCAACAAATATGGGGAATGCAGAATGGTTATATCGGGTTTCATTGTACAGCTGCTGTCAGCATTCCTCCTGCTCAGGAAAACAGCTGAAGTGATACCTGTGGTTTCTAATATCAGAAAGCACTAGCTTTAAAATACGTCCAAATGCAGCACATTAGTCTGCAGTACTGCTATTTTCTGTGGTAGGCTAAAACCTAAACAAGGTAGTGACTGATCACTATTTGCCCCATTTTTATAATCATCCGTTACTGGCAACTGTCAGAGACAAATTCTGGGCTAGACGAGCCTCTACGCTCAGCCAGTGTGGCTGCTCCTCCGTGTTGATAAAACACCTGTCAGATGCAGAAAGCAGCATCAGGACAGTAACGTGGGGGCCATCATATTTTAGGTGCGAAATACAATCCCAGTCCTGGCCAAGCTTGGTTAGTAAAACTACACCACATGTTTTCATTTAAAGGCATCAATTCTTGTATCATAGACAAAGGTATTAGACAAAGAATTTACCCTTTGGTAACTGAAAATACACTCAATTGCAGCTCAATGTGTTAATTCAGCTGAGTTCCTGCCAATCCTTTTGTACTGATGATGTGAGCTGCTGGAATAGCCACATTTCCGTAAAGGTACAATCGACGCTTATATTTGGTTTTCATATGTTTATTTTGAAAGCTCATTAGTGTTGTGTGGAAACAGAAAAGCTACATGTACAAAGCACTGTTAATATATTTTTCTTAAATTCTGCTTGCTACACTGGGGAGATCCCTCACCTTCATTTGCACTAACTGATGTTCATTAGCTCCTTTAAAACCCATTTTCCTCTTTTTAGCTATCACCTGAAAGCTGTGAATGGCATATACATAGGGCCAAAAAGGGCCTTTTTGATGAAAATGAAAATCCATCAAGAGATTTTACGTAAACACAATAGCCCCAGCTCATGGACTATCTGATAATGGATCATAGGATTATTGGAAAGCAATGTGAAGTATTGCAAAAGCTTGATCTAAAAGAGTTTTAGACTACTTAAATCCTTCCCTGAACATCCAATTGACCACTGCTACATAGATCTTTGTTTTGACTCCCAAGCTTTTGACACATTAAAGGGAACATGAAATTATATTCTCTCCAACAAGCTTTAATTCAGCTTTCTTGACTCACCTTGTTTATATTACACCTTTATGATTTAGATTTGCAAACTGTTTACGACAGTGAAGTCTGCCTTGCTTATAAAGACACGTGCATTGCATCTACTGAATAACAGAAGACTAATTCTATTTCCAACCATAAAACTAATTAGGCCTTATGAAAATTTATTGGATTATCACACAAATAGCTAAGGTGGAATGGACACACCTTACTTTAAATGTACAAAGCTGCAAAACTGCAACAGTGTTTGCATTGCATGGTTTTCACTTGTCAGTACTAACTTTAAGGGGCTCATCCACTGAAACAGGTGATCCTATGTATAACAATACTCATGCTGCACCCACTCCTAGTCGGTGAGTAAAGCTAAAACAAAGAAGGGACACAGAAATGACTGATGGCTGTGCTTGCACATTAAAGGCTAGTGGGTTCACTCACATGTGACTCTCAATAGATTTTTCAATCTTGTGGGTTGTGGGCTTGTGGAAAGTGAACAAGTGGCACAGAATGTAATTCCTGTTGTAGGAAACAAATAATAGCTTTAATTGTTCTTTTAAAGTGTGGTCATCTAAACAGGATGAACTTTAGGATGGTCCTGTGTATTTGGTTCTGTCCTTAAATATGCTAAAAGTATTCCATAAAAGAGAAAACAGATATTAATTAACAAGATTTTTAAAAGATCATTGACAAAAATTGTCCCACTGTTTTTTAATCTGCTCTCAGCAAAGAAGTTCAGGAAACCTGCATCACTAGCAAAATATTTGCATTTCATACAGTGTTTCAAACATACTTTTAAAACAGGAGATAACACTTGTATGTTTCCTTGAAATGAATTTAAGTCTTCTCAAATAACGTTTTGATTAATTACATGTAAATGAATTCTAAGAAGTCTATAAAAGGATTTCTTCAGTTGTCAAGGTGATTTTTAATTAACCTAAAATGGGAGTCTCTTCCCTGGTTTCCATCAGTACTTGTGATGCTACTGGAGGAGCTATGGCTCATCTTCATAAGGCTTGCTTAAAGCTTTAAGTATTTATGTAGCTTAGTCATATATATAAATTAGCAAAATAAATACTACAGCACTTGTCTGTTTTTACAAAAGAACTAGTGCTATTAATTCACAGCATCTAACTTCAGCTTGGATGGATCATTAGCAATATAATTCTAGAACATCTCATCATTTTTCCTAGACAAAATATGGTTAGACACAGTAGCAAAACCACCTGCAAAGTGCATGTTTGGCTAGACAGCTACGGCTTCCTGACGAAAGCTTCAAATACCCAGCTCATCTTTATATGAAATTTTCAGTACAAAATGATTTAATTCAACTTAAGAAAACACATCTAACATCTGATAATTTTGGTTATGGTATTTTGTTACAAGTATGAATCCAATATTTTTTCTAATGAACACAAGTAATGAAGGCAGATCTAGAAACTGATTTAATTAGATGACAATATTACATACTGCTATGCCCTGACAATCAGCAAAATCAGTCTTTTTATGAATTTGAACTATAATTCAAAAGCTTAGGCATGTGGGATGAAATTAGAGGATACAAAAGGATGTTCGTCTCCTCCAGTGGACCAATATTTCATTCACTTTATTTCATGGGGTTTAGATTCCAGTGTCAGCTTCAATTTCAGTGAGCTCTTTTTTCAGTAGCTTCTTTGCAGAGGTTTAGATTTAAAGGCCAGAAGGAACTCTTACAGTCATCTGGTCTTTTCATAACACAGGCTATAAAGACAGACATGCAATAATTCAGGAATTAAGCCCTTCATTTCTTTTAGGGTTATCATATGTGTCTCAGAGAAATGCAGTGGCTTGAATTTAAAGTCATGGAGCAACTACCATATCACCGAACACATTTTCCCAATGACTGCATATGAAAGTATAATGCCTTCATCGAGACGGATCTTTTATCTCATTTCAGTTTCCATGCAGAGGTTATTTTTACTTCTGCTATATTATAGAGCTGTTTATTGCCAGAAATAATTTATTCATTTGGAGCCTTAGAATGGGCCACCCTTCGCTTTCTGCTTGTTAAACCAGAGAACTACTTTAAATTCATAATATGAGAGATAAATCTGAATTTAACCATTCTTTTTATCCTCTAGTAATTAATCTCTATCAACAGGTTTTAGAGCATCATCACCAGAACTGAATGTAGTACTTCAGTAACCATATCACTGATGCTACATAGTAAGGAATACCTCTTCCCTTTTTACACGGAGTCCCATGGAGAGGACAAGGGGGAATGGACACAAGTTGCTCTTGGGGAGATTCCGATTGGACACGAGAGGGAAATTTTTCACACTGAGGACAGTCAACCAATGGAATAATTTCCCCAGGGAAGTGGTTGACTCGGCCACGTTGGACACCTTCAAGAGTCGTCTGGACAGGGTGCTGGGCCATTTTGTCTAGACTGTGCTCCTCCTAGAAAGGTTGGACTAGATGATCCCTGAGGTCCCTTCCAACCTGGGATTCTGTGATTCTGTGTGATTTATTGTTCCAGTTACTGGAAATCACTCCCAGTAGCTACTGGGAGTAGCTATTTGTTATCTGTAGCCCTGCACTGCTAACTCATGTTCAGCCCTGACCTCTGGATTCTTTTCAGTGTCACGGCACTTGAGGATACAACTAGCAGGTACAACATTCAGTGTTAATTTCAATTAATTTTTTTTTAATATATATTTAACTGTACTGCAGCAGATACTCCTCAAATTAAACTGCAGTTTTAAGTAATTGAAGATAATTGTCCATTCCATGGTTATTTTTTCTCCTTTTTTTGGTATTTTCTTCTTTTTTTCCCGTCTCCTTTTCTTTCAGGTTAGTAAAAGGTATGGAATAATGTAGAGTCACCCATGTCTCATTTTATAATACACCAGTATTGATTGTAACCTCTCAGTCATCCAACTTCTAATCAACAATTTAATAATACAAAAACCTGTTCTTGCTTTTTAAAATAAACTGCCATGTTAGAAAGAGTGCTGTAGCCCTTCTACTTGTCCACTTCTTGGCAGTAATTTGACAGGAATCTCTATCCACACTTTTCCTTCATCAAAGTAATCTTCACCCTGAAAACCCTCCTGCTACTGAAATACCTTCTCCTCACGTGGAGGAAGCCACAAGCCATAGCAACCTCAATCCACCGTGAATATAGGAATGGCACTTCAACAGCAAAATGTGCTTGAAGCATTCTTTGTTCTCACTGATTCCACATATGAAACCCATCAGAGCAAAACAAGTTTAGAAGCACATTACCCACCCCCAAATTCTGGGAAATAAGAGATTTTTCCTACCTGATAGATTGAGATGTACTTGAGAGACCAGATATAGATGACAATCAGATTCAAAATGAATGTAAATAGTTAAGTATATTAGCCTGCAATTAACCTTGTTGAAATACCACTAATTTCATCTTATGGGAACTAAGCCTATGCCCCACAGATGGTCTGTCCAACTTCTGTTTTTTTTAAAGAATCGGGCAACATTTCAGGCTCTTTGTAACTATCTTCATTTATTATTTTTGTTTGATTTTTCTATTGGCCATTTTCACTGGCACTAAGATCTATTTTGTTATATTCAATCACTTCATCTAATAAAGGAGAAAATTTGTTTCTTTAAAAAGTATTTTGACACCTTTTACAGTTGTACTATGCCAAATCACTGCTTGCACAGCAGCGTCTGTAGAAGGGGATCTATGTAGCCATGAAAATCTGACTGCAGGATTATGGTTTAATTCCACTATTTATTTCTTATTTTTTGTATTTTCTTGATTTTTTTCTAAACCTCTGATCTCCAGATTTCTTGAGACCCTTCCACAAAGGAAAATCAAAGAAGTAAACCTCCTGTCTGTAGACATAACTCTTTAGAGATGTGGCCTGCTCTAGGAAATGTCAGGTATCAAACAATGATAGGATGACAGTCTAACAGAAGATTTTGGTACCTATTAGTTGCCATAATGTCTAATTTCCAAAGGAGAATTTTAGAAGCTTTGATTCCTGTTACTGGAGAATTAAGAGCCAAGGAGATCCAAACCAACCAGTACACTGAAGCTCAACCTCAGCCTGCAGGAAACAGCGTGCACTGGGCATCTCTGCAATCCTTTCTCATCCATTCCTGTATGGGACTCAGATATCATGCTCCGAGCTTTAGGCAAAACCATTTGTTCATTTCCTAACACCAGTCTACAAATATATCTTTGGCAAATCTTTCAGAGAACTTATTTTTCTTTTAAAATAAGTCAGAAAAGCTTATTCCTTTTTATATTTTCTCCTGTGACTGTTTTATGTGAAGTACAAAGCTAATCCTTGCCATCAGGCACCAGTCAAGGTCCCTTCTTATAGATGCATTCCTTAATTACTGGGTCACAGGGTCATGTTTAATTTTACACTCTTTATCTTAACAACACTTGAATAAATCTTTTAAACAATGGAAGCACTTTATGAGAAGGAGTGGAAAGTTTCCATACCCAGCCTATATCCCAGTCAGCTTTTGTTCCCTCCTGAGTGCTGCACACCCTGACACCCTCATTCCTGGGTAAGCTTCACTATATAAAAAAGGTGCCACCACATCACCAATCATACCCATATGTGTCTGAAACATATTCTAAGAATTTCTACGGGCAGAAGGAGTATAGGGTCTCTGTAAAACATTTTGTTTCTCCATCACACATAGAGGTGGACAGCACTTATGGAGCAGATCTAGGTAAATATGGAGGACATCTGTGCCTATAAAGTTTCACCTGTACACAGGCTGTAAGAAACTTAAGGAGATTAAACAGTTTCAGACTAAAGAAGCAGTTGAAAGAAGGCTTTCTGGTCACTGAAAGTGAGTTTCCTTCAATTTGCTGTGTTTGGTCGGTAGCTCTCCCTTCTGTCTATGACACCAAGAACATCAGAACCTCTCAGGAGGGCAGATCTCAGAAAAAATCTCCATAATATCTTCCAATAACTCATCTTCCTTTGAAATCATGCTAAAGGGGCATAATTTTCTGTATTTTTGGGGTAACTGGAGGACAACATATCTTTTCATTGATATATTTATATGTTAAGAACTAGAGAAAACTGAACTTAAATAAAACATATTTTATTGAACTTTGTTTCAAATACTAGAATATTTGTATGTTACAGTCCATAAGAGCAGTAGTTCATTTCAGAACCTAATTTCAAATACAGTATTTTATGATGCAGTTGGCAAAGTTGAGTAAAGGGTTCTATACATATAATAGCAGAAAATAAAATTTCCTGTCCAAATAAATGGACAGCTAATGCCTATTCTTTTAAATAGAAAAAAAACTTTTTAGAGATAGGGAGGATACAGATACCGACCAACATATATTCCTCAGAAGTATATTCAGAATCTCTATCTTTGACTTCAGATGGCACTTAACTGTAAAATACAATACACAGAGGTGTATCTAATAAGTAATATAGTTCTTGTGAAAGGAATGGTGAGAGCTTCCAAATATTAGTTAATATTTGGGAAAAGAAATGAGATGTCAAGCACAGAAAATTGTGGGATTTTTTTTTTATTTGAAAATTCTTTTTTTTCTCTTTTTCCTTCCCTTCCTTTTTGGCCTTTATAAGAAAACAGGTATTTCACTGCCCTCACAAGGCCAAAAACTCATAGGGCTAAAAAAAGTTTTGGAAAATCAAACTACATATGATGACTAGGAAAATACAACAATTTAACAGACAATGATGTCTGCTGAGGTTTGGAAGTCAAAATTATGACTTCCAAAAATCAGTGTTAGGATGAAACCATAGCAAAATTAAATAGAGAAAAACAAATACTTTTAAAAAATTAAAAGCCCACAGGGCAGTCCATATATAATCACATATGTAATATAAAGCAAAAAAAAATGGTAATCCAGTTCAGTCAAACCTCTGGAAATAAAAACAGCCTTATACTACTCCAGATCTCCTGATTAAGTTGTGAAAGCTGTATGTTCGCTCTTATTAAACCAAGCAAAATGTATTATGTATCACCCCCATTGTTATTCTGAGTTGTCATGAACGGAATCTGTCTTACAGAGTGTAGTGGTGCATTACTTTTTAATCCATTTGCAAACATAGAGACACTTAAGGCCATTGTTAATTAGAGAAAGGTCCAAACTCTTCCTAACTTAAGGCTTTGGATGCATCACTGCAGTTAAGCAAATTTACCTGTTTAGATTAATATAAACATTTGAGAATTAGACTAGCTTATCCCACTGAGTTTCCATCAATTAACTAACTCTTATTTCTGGGCAGGAAACAAGACAAACTTCTTTCATCCAAATAATAAGCAGTATTGCCAATAAAAACATAACAGTGAATGAAACTAAGAGGGGGAATCTGTTAATCTGTTAATTTCTCACAGAATTACAAAACTACTGAAGGAAGTAAAATAGATGTCAAAGAAAGAATGTCAACAGTAGCATTATAAGGACAGAATCAAGGAGAAAGAAAACGTCAAGGGAATGTTGTACCTAATATACTCCCTCTTATATTGCTTCATGTCTAGAAATTAGGCAATTCATCAATAACACTAAATTATTTGCAAGAAACCTTACTGTGGGGCATTTTGCTCTTCAAAAGCTCCACACTAGATATACATTCAGAACAATTTATGGAGTACCATTCTGATTTACCTTGCTGAATAATACCTATAACGTTACAGACATGCAACTGTCATCGAGACATTGTCTTTCCACCCTGTAAACTCACAGAATTCTGTGGAGTCTGTCATTCCTTCGATGAACTCCATTTGATTTGTGATAACATATTTTATATTTCCTCATTCTCCAGTGTCATAATTGTCTTTGTAAATTGCAAACCCATTTAGCTTGGTCCGTGCTGCCCAGCCATGAACAAGAGGTTTTACCTTGATTTTGCTCTCAGTACTACAGTGAAAATAGACATACACCTCAGCAAATATTTTCCTGTGCTACCTTATTTTCAATGCTCAGTGCCAAGATTTACTTCATAATATAAATCAAAATTCAAGTATGATAGGAAAGTACTGGTTCAGCTGTGGTTCCAAAGCCTTTCTTGCAAATATTCACCTACCCTAGCACATACCTCTGAATGAATTTCCCATTAGTCCTTGTCATTGCTACTTTTCGAAAAACAAAAATGATAAAATAAAATATGATCCAACAATAGAAGAAATATAGCAAGACTAACCATATAGCTCTAGCTGTTGTGCCCAAAATGGAAGATCCAATGACCCTCTCAAACTCAGTCCTTAGAGGTCTTGAACCAACATATATTTAATAGCAAGAACTTGAAATATAAGAAATACAAGGAAATATCAGCTGGAAGTCTGTGGTGCAAAATTCTGAAGGAGAAGGAAAATTAATATAATATTCTTACTCCAGATATTTCTCATGGATGATAGACCTATATATTCTTCTCTGAACCACTGCATACTTTTGCTTTGACATTTTTACACTTTTGAAAATACAGTTCTACAGTTCCTCTTGGTTTAATGAGGCATATATGGAAACTGGATTTTGTCTGACTACACTAAAACTTGCATTAATTTGCAGAGACAAATGTCACGTAGATTTTCCTCTCCAAACTGTTCCACAAACCAAACAATTTGGGTTAACTTCAACAGGGTATTAATGAGTTAATTTCCTCCCATGGTATTATGCATAAATTAAAAGCAAATGCTTTGTGTTGAAGAAATAAACAAAGAATATTGAAAAAATATAGTGTAGGGTTTTTTTTCTGAAACTTCAGAAAGATTCTTTAAACATCTCTGCTAGGATACTAAACCATGTAATTTATCTTTCTTCAACAGAAAGAATATGTTTCTTCTCTATGGTCTACTTTTTACCACAGTGGTCACACTACTGACCAAGTTGTTTGCTACAGTCTGTAACTTGAATTACCAAGAAGGAAGTGACTAAGGTAGCCATGAAAATGCTTACATTAATGCTATATAATTACTGACAAAGAGGAGGAATCTGTAGAGAGGAGTAACTTCTAAAATGTCCCTTACAGCTCCACAGTGTTTCAAGATGCACTGCTCGTTTCTTCACATACCAGTAAAAGCCAAGACAATAGGTAAAATGATTATGCTTCAGTAACTAGATTTTTACAGTTTTTTCAATATATGTTCAGCTTCTCACTAGTGGTTTTTTGTCATACAGCATTAAAATGATACCTTCTTCTTAACTGCATGTACAATGAAGTAAAAGGGACAGTTCTCATTTAAATAAAAACTACCTTGCAAGGAGACATGCTAAGAACAAAACGCCTTTAAAATAAAGTGCTCTCTTAAAACACTTTTTATGAACACCTAGAGACCAAGAAGCCATAAACTACAGTTCCCAGTCAACCTGAATTTGTTTTTATGATGCATTGTTCAGTAAAAGTAGAAATCTGCAAGAACTTTCAAGTCCATTATGTTTATCTCCACTCTGCTATATAGTTTGCTTTCATAAATTATTATTTTACCAAAAGAATCAAAACTGTTTTTTTAATGAGGAATCTTTCTGAACTGGATATATTGGGATTGATCAATCAAAAATTTTATTTTGATATGTCTGACCTGTTCAGGCACCTTTTTTAGTTGTAAAATAATGAACAACCAAAAATACATTTTTTATATTTTATTAGTATTACTTTATGTGAACAACAGTTGACTCAGTTCGGTTCACAAAAGTACACCAACAGAAGCCTATTTTGTGTTGAAGGGTGTTTTAGCTTTATTAGGAACAAGAATGAGCGCTAAAACTTTAAGACATTTTTATCTTAAACCCCAGGAAATTTACTAAAATTATTCTAAACTGGCTTAGACAGTCAAGGTCTAGCTTCAGCTGTAGTGACTCATCATATGTTTCATATCCAAAGGCAAAACTAAGACTCTGAGTTCTCATGTCTTATAGAAGTATTTTGCAAAGAGTATTTTACAAGTGACATCTTTCCCTCACTTACTTGCAACATTTAAAATTAAAAAAAAAAAAAAGTAAAACCCCAAAACAATAACAACAAAAAAAATCATATTCCCCCTTCCAGCAACAAACAAACCCTATTGCCCTACCTCTAGGACTTCAAAGCGATGTCACTAGCAGCACCACTGTGACAAGAGTAGGTTCTACATTACAAACGTGTTGTGGAATGTGCACTGAAGCAATTCTAGCCTTGCCAAAATTAATATAGAAGCATATGGCTGCCCAGCCCCCTGACGTTGCCAGAATACACACAGGAGGAGGCACTGAATTAGTCCCAGACACTGCCAGAAATCCAGATGAGCCAACATACACTAGCACATTTACACCTGGATTCAGAGACCATAGCAGTAAATGTCAGGGGTTTGGAAACCTTCCTGAAACCTCATCAGGCTTACCCAACTTTACAGATCTGAAGTGAAATAAAAACATGAAAGGTTCATAAGGGTACTGAAGAACTGTGTTAAATCACATTTTAACCTTATTTGTTTAATTCTCCACCACACACAAGCTCCCTGAACAGTTACTTTCAAATCTGGAGCTGCAATCTCTTAATTTTTAAAACTCACTCTCTTATTGAGTAACTATGGTCCCCAACACAACTAATTTCATCCAGTAGAACATAATGGAACACTAAAATGAGTGCAGCATGGGAGGTCAGGAACAGGCATGCAGAGTTAATGCATGTCTGCAAATTACATTCCAGTACAACATTCAGGAACATCTTGCTACCATCTACTCCTCATGTAGATACACAGAGGGAATCATGAGGTTCCTTTCGGAAATATTGGGTGGCTGTTACCAGCAATTGGCAAAGGAATAGTTTTTCAATACAATATTGATGGTTTATCATAATTAGGATGCTTGACACTTCATATAAACACCTTAAAATATCAAGATCGTACTGATTGCTGATTTGGGGTCTGGAAGGAAGTTCTTACCATATTTATGCAAAGAGTTTGGATTTTTTCCTTTTTTTTGGCCCTTTCTTCCAAAAGGCAATATTTGCTGCACTGAAATCTTGCACATCTCATCTAAATAATCATCTTCTTTTGCTGCACTTCTGATTGCACACTCTTTTCTCTCTCTGGCACGCTGCCTAGTCTCCTGAAGGTTCAGGTGGTTTTATCTAACAAATGTTTTGCATAGGTATTATATTGTCACATATAGCTTTATAGATTAATATCTGCATTGCATCTGAGGTCCTGAGATCTTCTCAGGGCTCAGATATTGCCAAGACAACGACCTAAAGACCAGATTGGATATTTTATTGTGTTGTCTGGGCTTAAGCTCTGCGATACTTTAGTAGATAAACTGTGCTGTAACTAGTAATAGTTCCCACCTCTCTTTTTACTCAAATTTACATGCCTGCTGTTAGCAGCACATCTCTACTCCATACTAGAGACAACTCTCTTGCCTCACAGTAGCAGTGACTTGGGATTTGACTTTGCTAAGCTGACATAAACAGACCTATTGTAGGAATCAGTTAAGCAGCCCTTAAATAATATTCGTATGTTGCCTTGTGTGGATTTTTAACATAATAATTACTGTTTTTTAAAAAAATTTATGTAGTATTTCCTCCAGTTATCTTATTCCTGTTGGTTACTTTCCCTCTTTATAACATTTCTTGAATCAAGAGTGTATCACTGCAGAAGATCTTATTCAAATATGACAAAGATTTGAAAATTACTTTAGGTAACTTGATATATTTAATAATTCTCTGAATTAAATTCTGCCTCTGAATCTGATTGTATTACGACTTACATTTCAACATATAAGGGATATAGCTCAGCACAGAGAGTTAAAAAAAGCATTAACAAATTCTCTGCTTACATATAGTAAAACAAATACAATTTGGATTTAAAGGGAGTGGGAAGAGACTTAATGAAGTACAACTTCCTCCTCCCATAAAACAACCCAAACAAAATGCTTGTGAATTTATATTTATTTCCTGCATTAAGGAGAGAGCGAGGGATGCTTTCTGTGATTAAAACGGGAAGAGTTCCCGGAATGATCAGATAGTATCAAATAGTATGTAAAATAAAATGTGCAGTGTTCCAAGACTCATAAATAGAAACAGAAACATTCTAATATATCCCACAATCAAGAGCCAAAGATCAGGGCTTCAGAGTGAGAATTTAATCTGCCAGGTGTTTGAGCAGGATTAACAGAATGAAGTATCTGATTTTGGTTGACAAGAGGTGTGAAATAAATGGGGACAACACAACCTGTAGGATCACCAGTATTTTTAAAGTTACTTAAGAATTTATAATACTGCTCTGAGTACTTATAAACTGGTTCCTTAAAAGAGGAAATATGAAAGAATGAAAAATAAAGCATGATTTCTGAACAATGCATCACCTTTCAACTGTTTCTTTTAAGAGTGTTCCATCAAGGTAAAGGCACAATGGTTTTTCTCTATATACTGTAAAATGGACCATATATTGTCAGTGAGCCAGTCCTTTTGTTGATGTTCTGCTGCATCTGAGAACAGCTGACTTTTGGAACAATGAAAAAACTATAGTAAAAAACTATGGTGCTTCAGAGATCTAAAATGCATTCTAATTCAACGTATCTTCATCGGCTGTCCAAGATGAACAGACTTTAATTGTGATGGTGATAAAAGAACACTGCTATATATGGTGACTGGGCAGCTGCATGCCATTACAGTCTCAGGAATACCTTTATGCCCTGTCCCAGATACACACTATTTTTGTTACCGAAACAGGATGACATTGTCACAACGACATGGAATTCAGAACACAGCTTTCACCCTATCTTTATTTTCTCTCCCCACACTTTCTTACATGCTTTAAGCAACCACCATATTGCTAAGCCTAAGGTAACAGAATGGTCATGAAAATGTTGACATCATTATTGTCTCTTGATCTCAGAATTTGTGATTGCACAAATACATTAAGTTCCAATTTTCTTTCTTCTGCACCACCCCTACTTCCTGTGTCTACTAGAATGGAGTCTGTCACCCTTTCATCCCTATTTTTCATAATGATTGAATATTCATACAAAATATGCCACATCTATATGGCATATCCCCAGAATACACGTAAGTTATTAGATGAGAAATATTTATCCTTGATCTTATCTCCTCTGATTTTCCACAATCCACAGGCTTGCATAGTATTATGTGGTAATATTCAGGAAGTTTTAATAGCAAGTTTCTCGTATTATATAAATAATCAGCCTTCACACATTATAACATAGTGTGTGATTTAGCTGACAGATCCTCTATTTTGTAGTATAATGAATGAATATATACATTCAAGCAGCATACAAGGTAGCTACTACTCAACATGATTTATAATAGTAACAATCTGACAATTTAAATCATATCTGTTAATTTTCTTGTGGGGAGGGTTTATGACACCTCAGAGGTCCAGTATTTATAGCTAGTCTTCTGCCCTGTTAGTGATATGCTAATTCATTCGAGATTTGAAGACTGCATTGTTATTTATTTAGAAAGAGGCTTTCAATTATCATTAAGTGCATTTTCACTTTTAAGAAAACTCAAATCTTTAAGCCTCTACTGTTGACCAATTGAAAAACTAAGAGAATGACTGAGATCCCCATTGCTCCATGGCTGCTGGAGCACAAAATCAAAATGACTACTGACTCGCTAGAGTACTGTAATTTTTTCATTACAGGATTTCATAAAAGGAGTAATTGCATCTGGTGGCTACCCTAACAGTGATTGAGTTGCAAAAGTAATCTAAAAAAGACTCTGTTATTTATTGGAATTACCATAGAAATTATCCCATGTGCGGTGAAGAGGTGTGGCAGGGTATCTTGCACCAACGGGTGGGAGCTGCAGTGGGTGGACACAGGCTGTTCAGGAAAGACCCACTGGGAAAGCGAGGAGGAGAGGTGAGCTCTATGCAAAGGAGTACACTGAATGACTAAAGCTTGGTCTTGGGATGAGTGATGAGCCAGTTCAGAGCTTACAAGTAAGGATCAGAGGACAGACTGACACAGCTGACAATGTGGTATACTTCTGCTACAGACCACTTAACCTAGCAGAGGAAACAGATGAAGATTTCTTTAGAAAGTTGGAGGAAGCCTCATGATAACAGGCCCTGTTACTTATTGCACATAACTCCAATTGGCTGGAAGAGCAAATAGCTGTGAATGGAATAGGTTGTGCATATTAAGTAAAAGCTTGAGACTCCTGAAGTGTGCTGATGACATTTTTCTGACACAGGTGATGGACAACCTGGCTAGGGAAGATGTCTACTGGAATTGCTACTCAAAAGCAAGCAAGAAATGTTTGGAGATGGGGCGGTCAAGGGTAGCCTTGACTGAATAACCATGAGATTGTGGAGCTTAAAATGTTCAGAGGAGTGACCAAGACAAATAATTACAATATTGAACTTCAAAAGAATTTGTCTTGCTCAGGGATCTGAACACGGGCTCAGGACAGCATGTTCATCTTTGAGGACAACCTCCTTAGAGCACAAGAACGGTTCATTACAATGTGCAGAAATTCAAGCAAGCAATGCAGGAGGTCAGCATGGATGGATGGGGAACACCCGAATAAGTTCAAAAGCAAAAACAAAGCACAGAGAAGGTGGAAGTGGGGATAGGCTATCCAGGAAGAATACAAGGGCACTGCCCAAGCATGAAAGGATGCTGTTAGGAAAGGCAGAGCTCAGCTGGAGTTGAAACAAACTAGGGAGGTGAAGGGCAACAAGAAGAGTTTCTGTACGTATATTGGCAGCTAAAGAAAGTGGTGGTCCACAGCTCAGTGAAGCAGGAAAACCTGTGGCAGAAGACATGGAAAAGGTTAAGGTACTCAATGACTTTTTTTTTTCTCGGTTTCCATTGGCCAGGTTTCCTCTCAGGTGTCCCAGTCTGTGGAGTGAAGCAGAACCCACAGGGCAGAAAGTGCCACACCTAGCTTCTAAAAGAAGAGTGAGGATCATGGAAACTACAGGCTGGTCAGCATCATTCAGCACTTGGGAAGGTTATGGATCAAATCCTCCTAGAGCTATTTCCAAGTACATGAAGGACAAGAAGGGGTCTGGGAACACCCAGCTCAAGATGAGCTCAGCAAGAGTGAGCTGTGCCTGACCAACCTTACTGTGTGCCACAATGAGGCAACTAGCTATGGCTGGGAGCTTAGCTGTTAATCTAAAATTATTTATTATTACTCCCTGGCATAAATGTAAAATGAGAGTAGAGGCAATTGCCTGAATACTCCACAGAAGCATGAAAAATAGGAGCTGTGATAGAGAAAAAACCATACACAGGTATATAGAAACAGAGTGCCAGATCAGCTGATATTATATGGGCAGAAGTGCCTCTAATCAGTAAGATACATTTCCTTAAAGAAATTGTAATTGAACCTCAAAGGTCCTTAATATTTTTATACTTTGGATTCCTTATGTTGCATTATCCATAGCAGCTGGTACATAGATGATGCATAGTCTACTACTGCTACTTGTTACTCCACTGCCTGAAGCTGAAGCAGTTTGTGGCACTGATTGGAAAAGTGTTGATGAACCTAATTCATTACCAACTCAGTTATAGCTGATCAGATGGCAGATTGTTTCCTAAGAAGTTAGAAATATGCAGGATTCTATTAATCTGGAGTATGTACACCCCTTTGTGAGCAGAATGTCATGGTTACATATTCAAGCACTCAGAGTTTGTCAGAAAAATTGCCTATGCATATGCAACTTTATAGCCTCTCTGACACATCTGTCATAATATTTTAGTTACACGACTCATTATATTTCTTTCCCAAAGCTTCTAGTTGCGTTTATTGTTATTCAATACTGTTATTGTATTTTTTGTTGTTTTCCTTATTCAGTGTTTGACCCCATGCCTTATTTAGCACACATTATTCAAACCTTGTATTGAATGTAAAATTATTTTCTTCATCACCGTTTCCATGGTGTTTTTGCTAAAGTGAATGAATGCTTCATAAATACAAATTCCTAAGATTATATTTATTACAGCCAGCCATTTTTCAGTTTGAAAATTAATCACACTTGTACTAAGATGCCCACCAGTTTTGGGTATGCAGTTTTGATCACTTGAGACCTAACTTCTTCAAACACTAATTTATAATGTTGTCCTAGTCAGAGCAGTCTTAATTGATTTTATTTACAATTGGAGATGTAACAGTTCTGCAAATCTGACCCCACATTTTTCATGGTGTATCCAGAAAGTAAGAACCATAGTTACATGAGTATTTCATACCCTAGATGAAAGATATATCTTTGAAATTCAGGTGCAGGTTCCAGGAATTTCCTTTTCCTCCCTCCTGACTCTGCCATGCTTTACATGCTTTACAGCTTTGACTCTCTTTCCCCTAGGAGATAACTAGTCTATCACCTCTCACTTCCTCCTCTCATGGCTCTCTGCTCTGTAGGCTGCCTCTTCCTACCAGAGATGGTCTAACTGATAGATATCTGAGCAACTGTTCTCAACAGGGATAGTTAACTTTAAAATCTGCTCCTTCAATTTAAGAATGGAAAAAGGGCATAGGTTCCTGAAAGATTGTCTCATTTTTCCACTTATAAAGTTACAACTTTTAACATGGTTGCATTAATAATAGTATCATCCTGTTTCACAACCATCAGTTCCATCTCTGGTGTTACACATCTTCAAACCAGAAACCAATGAATTAGGCACCCTACAGGCAGCGTTTTCTTTCAGTGCAGCCTAAGAGAACGAGGCACTGGGGTAAGGCTTCTGTTAAAAAATTATGTGATCATAAAAGCAAAGACTGTATTATCATTCATGTGTGCAGACCTTAATTCTAACATTCCCTAATGCTAGGTATTATTCTAAGCTAAAATTCAATAATGTCCACAACTATCATTTTTTAAAAAGTGTTTGCATGTTTACATGTCAAATGCATACATAGCACAAAGTATATCTAGACCTATACTGTCATTTATATGTTTATATTGGCTAGCTATAAACATAAGCAACACTCACTGAGTCATCTAGAAATGTATTTTAAAAGTATTTTAGTACCATCACTCCCATTGGTTAGTATGAAGTACATTGTCTTTTGAAGAAATATGAGTACATAAATAACAAATGGATGAACCTAGAATGTCAGAATACACTGATTGGTAGAAACAGGGAACTACTGTGTCAAAGAAAATAACCAAACTTACTATTTGTACCAGGTACTTGTATTCCTGCTAAATAAGGACTAACTAGACCAGCTGACAGCCAGCCTCCCAATAACTCTCGCCTGAATTTGTACGTTATTTGGTTCTCCCACCCCCAAGCCCGCCTTCCCCCACATACTTGTGATGCAGCTGTATATGTAGCTGTTTGGACTTCTTAGACTTCTGAAGATGCACAGGCCTGGTAGAATCAAACGTCTATAGTTCTTATTTAGTCATATGCAGATTCTTGTTTCTCATCCATAAACCAAAAGCTGCTGGTGGGAAGGAGGAGCTGCTGCCCAAGCCGAGAGCCTTCTACTCTGTAAGGGACTAGAAGCTTGTCTCAACGTTGCTGGCAGGGCAGTTTAACTACCGAAGCCTGATCACCGCGGCAACTGAGCGGGGCAGTTCGATCACCACGGCAGCCCCGCGAGTTCCCCCCGACAGGAACTGGCAGGTGCGCGTCCTGTCGGCTCGGAGCACACGTCCTATGCGCATGCGCCCGCGCCCGGGGTCGACAGGCAACGTATGGCGGGGCGAGGGGAGCTCGGACCCTCTAGAACTTTCGAGCACCCCCTAGTGACGGTACTGGGCATGCGCCCCACCGCCGAGCGGGAGGCGCGGGCTTGCAGAACAGTTATTGACTGTGCAAAAGGGCAGCGCTGTAAAAAGGGGAAACCAGAGAAGACCGTGAGGAGTGTTCTGGAGTATTCCCTGCACCGGATTTGAAGAGACATTGGACTGATGGGATGCCGCAAGTCCGTGGTGGTAGCTATTGCAACTCTCTCTCTCTGTTTCCCTTTCTTTCTCTCCTTTTCTCTTGCATACTTATTGTTGGCTAAATAAAGTGACTTGGCACTCTGTTTTGAGTCTTAATTCTGTTTCTGAGAATATAAAAGGACCCTAGTCCCAATAAAGCATTTGAGTTAATCAGAAGTTAAGGCCAGCTGCCTCCAACCTTCCAGAATTACCTGAGGCTGGCTGGAAAGCAAGGGGGTTTAACCTCTGCTGAATCATTTAGCCCAACAGTGGATTGTGACGTACTCTCGGGTGCCACGGGAAATCCCCTCTCCCCCCACAGCACAGGCTGCTAATGTAGCTGCTCATTGACTGCTGTAATTCTTATTTTATGTCAGAATAAATAGACCAGAGCTTGAGTAAAAGGGAAAGAGGAAAAACCAATAACTAACATTAAGATACGGAAAGGTTGAAGAGGAGGGGATTTTCTTCATTACACGTTTCCCTCGTGTCCCACACTACTCACATAAATATCAACTGCAGTGCTCAAGTTTGGCAGAAGTCTGAGCCATGATGAACCCTGTGGCTCCCAGTGTGTTTAGTTGCTGATATTTATCAAGTGGGATGGCGTCCAAGGGTGAAAGGGCTGTAAGCACTGCTGTATTACTGTGTGTACATGTGATGGTGATGGTTGATGAGGCTGGCAAAGATTAAGCTGCTCTGTGAAAGGTGAGCAACCTGGAGGAGGAGGCTAAACAAGAGCATGTAAATCCCAGTTACGCATAGCAAAAGTGTGTTGTCTGGGATTTGCATAGATGTCTGCAAGCTGCTTGTCTCCCTTAGGCATTCCGATGGTGAACCCCTGGTTTGAGGAGTCAGAAGCTGACTGAAATTAGTTTCATAGGAAAAAAAAGCTTGTTGCCATACTTCCAGATCACTATGAAAACAAGACAATGAGGAGAAAAAAAGGGATAATCTTCAGGCATACGAAGCCTGTCACCTGTCAAGCTGAGAAAGACTTCTAGATGTGTTGCAACTGTTGCATATTTTAAGTTATCCTGTATTTTGAGACAGTGATACTAGATGACCAGTTAATCTTTTGAATTTCCACATTTTGAAAAACAGCGAAGTCAGTGATTTTCTGAAAATGAAAATGTTTTAAGAACCAACCTAAAACATGGCATGTAATATTCTCTGGTGAATGCTAACTATTACATCATAAATTAAATCCTAGATATTCTCAGTGCTAAAATCACAGGCATCAAAGGCTTTCTTCACAGTAGACACCATGTGCTTGACAGGCTAAAAACTCATTAAAAATTTCCAGCATACCTGTGTTCCTTAAATGTGGACTTGAAAGACAGGACAGCGTCAGTTTGCTGAATTTTGGATCATAGGGTAACTCTGCTGTCAGAGCTATAGCTGCTAAAGACTAAATCCAGCTGATAATGAGGACGTTTCAAGTAACAGTCTGATGCGTATGTGCCTAGATAAAGAACTAGTGACACGATAAAAGGAGGTCAGAGAGCCACAGCATACTGGACCACTATTATGGAAACATTTTTAAGGGCATAAGCCACTTTTATGTCTATATGAAATTTTATGGAAAGCTGGTAAAGAGATTTTTTGAACAGGTGTAATGTAATGAGACAGACTGGAATCAGACAGGATTTAAGCTGCTGCATTTGGTATTAATGGAGTCTCAATATGGCAATATTTTGAAGGTGGGAAAATGAAACTTAAGATAGCGCAAGCACCAGATTCTCAAAAATGAATTGTAAACCATAGCATTCAGAGGGACTTTTTCACACCTAATACATGGAAATAGTGTTTTGAGAAGATATTGAAAGTTATTGCCTGCAAGGGAACTAAGTTACTGCAGATGAAATGAACAAAAAGCTGTTTGAAGCAGAGCAATGATTTGCAACAATTATTTCATGTCTGGAACCAGGCCACAGGTAGCTAAGACAATCAACTAGAATGAAACAGGGTCTTGGCTGGAGTAGAATAATTCTCTGTATTCATCCTTTACAATCAGAAAACCCAGCTCACTTGCACAGGAGACAGATTTTGACATAGCTCAGCATCAGAGATAGAAAAATAGAAGGCTGAGAGTTCACCCATCCACTTTCTTGCAGAGGCACACGTTCCAATACAGGTTTTAGAATTCAGACTGGTACATGATGACAAAAACCTCTCATACAGATGAGCTAAAGCTGACCTTAATATCGGCTCAGCTTCTTGTCAGCTTTAGGTGAAATTGCTGGATTCAGCCACTGAGTGAAATGTGATATATAGAAATTTAGATGAAGTGTTGTAACAGTGCCTTCCTCCTTAAACGATGGGACAGATTAGTTAGCCCTAGTTTAGGCATCTCCATATTGGGCAAAGTCTCAACTAGTCATTCTGGGCTTCCTTACAGACCATGAAGGGAAATTAATCTCACGCTAAGAAAGGCATCTAAGAAGAGTTAGATGAATTACTCTCTGGAATGCTTATCTCTGCTGACTTTAAAAGAAGCCTAGGGAACTGGTTGAGATTTACACATCTATGCTTTGGATGTGTCAAGGCTGGGCAGGTTAATCTCTCTTTTCAAGTTGGGTTGGTTTGTTTGTTCATTCTTCCCCTCCCCCCGTGCCCTGCCACGAGTTTGTGTTTAAAAACGTAAGGCAGTGTTTCTGTGTTTCCTACTGAATCTATGTATCCTTAGAGAAATTTAAAATAAATGCCCATTCATGTTTCCTGTTCTTTCTAAATACACTGTTTTGTTGTATCTTTCTTTCCACTGTTACAACATATAAAATCTGTAAATATATAATTCCAGTAGCTGAGAAAGGAGAGTACTATTGTCACACATAAATATGGCAAATGGATAAACCACAACATTGAAAAGTTAAGAGCTCAATATAAGAAATGCAAAAAAGAAGAGGGTTTGAGAGAGAAACCTTTGACAGCTCTCTCTGGATGTGCCTTCATGGGAAGGTAGAATAATTTCTGGTTTACATGGTGTCAGCAATACCTAAATCAGAAGCTTCCTATTGAAGGGAATCTCCAGATACCTCCGTACAGTTTGAAATTATTCATTTTTCTTCTTCCATTTTTCTTAACAGATACGTGATATTGTCATATCAACTCATACAGAGTGGATTTAACTGGGATGTCTTTCATCCAGAATAATACCAAGGAGCCTCCAAATGCATACATATTACATATTAAAAAGTAATATGTCTCTGCCTATATTAGAAATTAAATAATTCCAAGGAAGAAAGATTTGTGATACCACCTTGTTTGGTCCAGTTTTTTGCAAATCTAATACTAAAACAGATTCAGAAAGGCAAAGACTGCCCCAGCAACGCCTTGATTGCACAAAACATCTCTGCTCATTGCTGTCACCTATCTTTCAGTCAACAGGCTACATTGCTCAATGGAATGTTTGATATGAGTTTCAGTGTGGTGTGTCATGTTCTGTATTCCTGAACAATTCTGGTATGAGTCATGTTGTTGGAAGGACTAGATACAAGTATGATTTTCTTTTTGATACAGATATGGCACATTTTAAAGCTCTTGCTGTTTCTGTGACCATCAATACCAAAAGAATGTCTCATTTTTACAAGAGATGATGATCACTGGACATTGATACACTTAGCACTGATATAATTATGTAAAGATTGCATTATAGTAAGAATAGTAATAATAAAAGTATAGCATAAATGTACTGGAGAAAGAACTGAAACAGAGATTCAAATACAAGATCCCATCATTCTTCTGTAAGTGCTATGGAGTGCTGTGGGTAATGAATACGAAGAAGGGATCTGTTCAGATAAAGAATGGGCACATACCGCTCTTTAAACTAGCCAGGCTATAGACAATTTTTCCATGGTAACCAGCTAATGTAACATTAATAGTTCTAACAGATGGAGGATTATTAACTTGTCAAAAATAGGGACCCTAAAATAAAGCGAGGCTCATAATTGAAACTGATAAAAAGAAGAAATATTTTAAAATAAGTAAATCAAATTGGCAAAACTTAAAGAGAGCAGATACAAAAGGTGATACTTTGGAAGAAGTGCCACTTCAGCCACCATCCTGTCTCATCTTCTGAGGCCTCCCCAGAAAACAACTGTGTAAGTAACAGATTCTGTTTGTCTGAACTGCTTTTCTATTATTTGTCAGATTATAATCATTATTTTAAATCTCAGACAGTCCTTGATATAATGTTATGTTGTGCAAATAGAATCTAGTCTGGTGACCAAAAATCTGCATCTGTTCCTTAAACAAAATCTTATCCTGAACCTATCTGAACTGATTTTTTTCTGTATCCACAGCCCTAATCAGGTAGGGCTCCGTCTCCCATATTTACTGATCCCTAAAAAGAGGCAAACTAACCCCTTACAGTGAGCTTCTTAAAAAAAAAGAGGTTTCAACCTGTAACCAGACCAACTTGCGTAACTCCTTATTCATGCACCCAGATCATTTATCATTAATGGACTTTGTGGAAATTATGCTAGAAAAACAACTTCATAAATGGAACAAAATTACTCAAGTGTAGAAGAAACACTGATGTTCTTATACAACTTGAGATAACTTGTTTGTTTATTCAAAGAATTATCAGTGCCTGCAAAAAAAAAATAATCATATTATTACTGAATATGTTCTGAAATGTTACATAATAAGCCACACTTTGGACTCGTTATTACAAAATGGGAAGTACAACATACAAATTACCAAGAATACACATCATAAGCTTCTCTGTTATAGAACTCTTTTTATCATCTCTATTAAAGAGATAACCTGAGTAATATTTAACATTTCAGTTTAAGTATCTTAAAGACTCAGAATTGTTTTCAGTATTGCCACATTCCATATACTAAGTTAACTTTTTTACTGTACAAATAAAATACTGCATTTGTGTGATTACTACATGGCACTTGCAGGAGCTAAAAGTCAGCAGTTTGAAGTTTGTGGTTTTATTTCACAGGGACTTTATATATTAGTATGTGTGGGTGACTGTCAGACTTTATGGCATTTTATTACATCCAAGCAAGAGGAAAGAGAGAGAGATTCTGAAATGTAAATTTGACAACTCATTGGAAATTACCACTACTGCTTTGTTTTTTCAAAGTATGTGTCTTGTTGCAAATATAAAACCTTCAAGAAAATTTGAAAATGCTAAAGAGAATGCTGCATGCTTTTGACATTTGAGTTCTCCATGGTCTAGTCTAAAGATACCCCGCTACGCCTTATCGTTGTCTGTTTAAATCTTTCATAAAAGACTAACTTGCAGTGTCAAGGCCACTGGCTAACATCCATTTTGACACTGATAAAATTACCTGGAGTGATGCACAGTCTCCTGAGGCACACTCTGTCACAAGTAATGAAATATGAAGGGACCAAAAAAAATTTTCTGGCTCTGCATAACAGAGGAGAGGAAGAAAAAGGTAAAAAGAAAAGAAAAAGGCAAAAACACTTTGAAAAGTATAAGCAAAGACATATTTGCCTCCAAAGTAATCTTCAAATTCCACAGAAGCAAGACAGATTTGCCAGCAGTCATGGTATGGAACAGTATGCAAGCAGAGTTTCGGCATTACAGTCACGGTATATTATTCTAGAAAGGCAGAGCCACAGACAGTAAATGATTCTTGGTGAGCTAAAGAAGGAAAATAACAATGTTCAAGACCACTTTTCCTTGCCAATACCTGAGTAAGTCCGTCTGGCTTTCTCAAGTCTCCTCTACCAAATCAGTCTTCCCTTATAATGAAGCTGAGTATGCCAACAGTTATTACACTTGCAAAAATGACAGATATCTGATTGTGCTAACTTTGTTACACAGGGTCGTATAATTGCATACGAGTCAGATGGAAATTGTACTGAAGTCAACGGGCTTCCAGTAACTCCAGAAGACTTTGGATCAAGTAGTATGAACTAGCATCCTCGGGAGTCATGAAGCCACAGTCTCAGGAGTGCCTCAGTTATTAAGGAACTTAAGGGACTTTCTCAGCTAGGAATGTAGCATGCGTATAAAACAAGATATGGATATAATCTGTTACAATGATACCGGCATAATCTCAATGCTATGGAAAACTCTATTCCAGTATAAGAATCTCTTTATTTTTAATGCAGTTCGTGAGGCAAGACCACGATGTTAAACCTGCCCTTGTACTAGAATATATAAGGAGGAAGAGAAGGTGTGATATTGGTCCAATTAGCTAAGCTTTCCTGGGACAGCAACACTGATTAAATTGGTGCTGTTGACTGTTGCTGTTCAACTGCTAAAAATTTTACCCAGCCATGATATATAAGAATGCTGTGAACAAATTCAAAAATGCAAGGTACTTTTTTATGCAGTCCTGCTTTTTCCCTAGCCATTTATCTCTCTCATTTAAGGATTATGATCATTGTAATTTCAAAGGTGTATATCAGGCCTTTATCACTGCTTTAGTTGTTTACAGACATCCAGCACCTGAAGTATCCTGGTTGCTATTTCAGAGTGCGCGTCTCACTATAACCTCCTAGACATGCAGCTTCTCATTCATTTTTGAACATTGCATTGGGTCTCTGCATTTCCAGCACCTTTATGTAGTAGATTTGTCATAGTGAAATACTAATTTTGGTCATTTTAGGCTTCAGATGTGTGGTGGGTTTTTAAATTTTTTTTTTATAATAATTAAACCTGTTTTCATGTTTTTGGTACTAATATGCTTATTCATTCCTTTAAGTCCTTTAAAACAACTGTGGCCAATGGGAGACATGACAGCTAGTGCAAAGCAGAGCAGGTCTTCAGCTGCTGATACTCACAGTGTAATTGAGACACACACTGGGTACAGTATGAGGCTACTGAAAAATCGGTTTCACTTTTTACTTAAAATCCTTACAGGAAACAGATTTTATGCTATCACTTCAAAAAGCACAGCTAATCAACAATATCGAGAGGGATTAATATAACAGCTTAAAAGAAAACTTTTGTCTATGGTTCTAGCTGAAAATATTATTTCCAGCATAAAAAATATGAATCTAGATGGAGAAATACAGTTAACTTAAATGGTAATCACAAGCCATGTATTTATGCCAAACAGTTACAGATTTGGGATACTACCAATGCATCACTGTGAATTTAAAAAAAATTTATCCATCTGATTAGGGCCCACCCATCTTAATATTTGTTTCTCTGTACTACTTACACAAAATCTAGGCAGAAGTCTATTGGACTATATGAATGTAGGCATTGCATTACTGGCACTTCAAAGAGCTCTGCTTACTCCACTGATTAATCAAAACACCCAGTGACTGACAGTACTATCCACAGATGATATTGTCCAGAGCTGCCAGCATCATTGTCAGAGATCTATCCAGTACACCAGAAATTATTTTTTCTACCTATTTAAAAACTTCTAGTATTTCGCACAAAGGATATTTAATTTTTTTTAATGTAAGTGATGTTGATTTCTACCAAAGGATAAAATGTAAGCAAATTTAGAACATGAAAGAATTTCGCACTGCATTCCTATAATTTCTAAAGAAAGTTTGGTAAATTAATGTTGACCAAGCTGTTATGTTTCAAAGAGGACTGAAAATTTTAGACCCCCTTCATTTTAAGGTGCTCCAAGTTAAGTGTGTGCCACGAGGTCTTTCTCTGGCATTATTAGGATGTTTGAAAGTTTCTTAAATTCAATGCCCAGCTGAATGCCTGTAAGCACCAGTGACCACCCAGACAAATCAAAGAAAAAGTGGCATACAATTAGATTCTGAAACACAAGAGCTTTTGATTTGAGAACTGTACCTTAATAAGTGAAAGATGACCTCCACTCAGTACTCCTCTGACAAAAAAGGATTGTATCTTAGAACAGACCTGAATTATATATGAGTTCTACATATCCTTATTACATTACCAACCGCTGCCACGAAAAAGACCTTCCAACTTTGCTTACCTAAGCATTTTTAATGTTACATGTCATTCTACTCTGAAATCAATTTTTTTAAAAAAAGTCCTTAACCTGTTGTAAACTATACTGAAAGCAAGAACGTATTTTGGAAGAAAATTTCCTGGCACTCTGCTTTTTCCAAGCCTAGAAAGCATCTTCTAACTTCACCTGACACAATTAGAGAGAGAGCTGCCCAAAATTAACATCAGTGACGTGAGACCAATAAGTGTAAAACTTTTCAATTTACCTCCTAAGCTACTACGGTTACTTAATTGGACAGCTGAGTCATCAAAAACTACATGCCCTATGGCTGTTCATCCCAGGCTGTAATGCATTTCAGTCACTGCCCAGAATGTCGTTGTAGAAGCCATATAGTTAAAACCAAAGGAACACCACATGTCAAAACAAAGAGCCAATTGGCAGAGGACAGAAACATCAGTCGTCAGAGGAAACCATTTCTTCACAGAACAGTCTTCCTATCACTGTTCTCTCTGTCCTGAGCCTGAAGTGAGACCTATAAAATACCGTCAACAGATAAGCCTGGAAACTAAAGCCCATTATTACACTGGACAGTAAAGTTATGGACTGAATAAAGATATGGCACATTCCATTTTTTCCCTGTGACACCCTGCCAGCTACCCCTGAACCTTTCATAGGCATTCACCACCCGCTTCTGTCAGCTCCATGCAAAACAATGAACCTCCCACCTCTCCTTTATTAACATCCCTTTCTTTCACCAACTGCCAACCACCCTTTTCTCTCAAATTGCTTTACTGAGTAGCAGAATAAAACTAAACGCAACTGTTTCTAACCGGTAGCTAATTTTTCATTTTTTCTAGTCCACATCTAAAGAACGTGCTGTAGTGCCCTGTTTATCTTCAGCTTAGTCAGTCAATATAAGAAAAGACACTAATTTTTTTTTTCTGGTTTGTAAATTGTGATATATATGGACACAAAGTCACACAGAATCTTTCTGACTTAATAATATAAGGTTTAACTCTGCAGTTAGCTCTGTTCAGAGTAAAGAGTAAATGGGAGTTGAAGATGTGACATGAAGTACCATGCAGGAAGCACAGAACCATCTCATTTTTAATATTTTGATGTATCAAAAATCATCTCCTTTGCAAAACTTATAGGCATTCTACCTAACTATGTTTATATTGATTAGCCTGGACTCAGGTGCAAATACAGAAATATATTTCAAACAAAATGCTTCCATTTTATTTTTTTGATTGAGGGTCTCAATTTGAAAAAAAACATACCGAAATCACTGGGAGTTGTGGATACTTGGCAACTCTGAAAATCAAGTCCTTCTTTATTTATTACAGTTGGTAGTCATCTTTAGAACCATTTAACTATGTTTTGAAAGTGACATATGAGATGAGAACAAATAAAATGCCTGAATCCCCATTATCAAAAAAATGAAAAAAAGATGTAGCACCAGCTGCCTCCAGACAGAGTCAGATACAAAGTAATAACTTTCTTTCTACAGCACCTGTATTCAATTTCTAAGGTACATCTGTCATTTCATTTTAACAAACTCTAACAAGATCAGTTCACAGCCATCTGTGTCTCTCTGCCTTGCAAGCAATTCAGGTTGCGTTGCTTTAAAAAATACCATTCAAAGCAAAGCAAAACAATTGTAAAAGATTAGAGATGACATTTTGAAGTTCATTACAGCTTACAATAGATACTCACATGTACTTATGATTGTAAGACCCATGCATTTGACTGTATCACACAATCAGAATCATAGAATAGTTTGGGTTGGAAAAGACCTTTAAAGATCATCTAGTCCAAATACCCTGCAGTGAGCAGGGACATCTTTAGCTAGATCAGGTTGCTCAGAGCCCCATCCAGCCTGACCTTGAATGTTTCCAGGGATGGAGCATTTACCACCTCTCTGGGCAACCTGTTCCACTGTTTCACCACCTGCACTGTAAAATAAATTTCTTTCTTCTATCCAGTCTAAATCTACTCTCTTATGCTTTAAAACCATTACCCCTTGTCCTATGGCAACAGGCTTTGCTAAAAAGTTTCTCCTCATCTTTCTTATAAGCCATCTTTAAGGATAATAAGGTGTCCCTCGAGCCTTCTCTTCTCTAGGCTGAAAAACCCCAACTCTCTCAGCCTGTCTTCATGGGAGAGGTGCTCCAGCCCTCGGATCATTTTTGTGGCCTCCTCTGGACCCGCTCCAACAGGTCCATGTCTTTCCTATGCTGAGGACCCCAGAGCTGGATGCAGGACTCCAGGTGGGGTGTCACTAGAGCAGAGCAGAGGGTCAGAATCACCTCCCTCGACCTGCTGGCCACGCTTCTTTTGATGCAGCCCAGGATATGGTTGGCCTTCTGGGCTGCAAGCACACATTGGTGGCTCATGTCCAGCTTTTCATCCACCAGTATCCCCAAGTCCTTCTTGGCAGGGCTGCTCTCAATCCCTTCATCCCCCAGCCTGTACTGATACTGGGGGTTGCTCCAAATGAGATGCAGGACCCTGCACTTGGCCTTGTTGAACCTCATGAGGTTCACATGGGCCCACTTCTCAAGTTTGTCCAGGTCCCTCTGGATGGCATCCTGTCCCTCAGGCATGTCAACTGCTCTGCTCAGCTTGGTGTCATCTGCAAACTTGCTGAGGGTGCACTCGATCCCACTGTCTATGTCACTGATGAAGATATTGAACAGTACTAGCCCCAGTACAGACCCCTGAGGGACACCACTCGTCACCTATCTCCATCTGGACATTGAGCCATTGACCACTACCCTCTGGATGTGACCATCCAACAGATTCCTCATCCACCCAAGAGTCCACCCATCAAATCCATATCTCTCCAATTTAGAGAGAAGGATGCTGTGTGGGACTGTATCAAAGGCCTTACAGCAGTCCAGATAGATGAATTCCATAGCTCTTCCCTTGTCCACTGATATAGTCACTCCACCATAGAAAGCCACTAGGTTGTCACGCAGGACTTTTCCTTGGTGAAGCCATGCTGGCTGTCTTGAATCACCTCCCTGTCCTTCATGTACCTCAGCATAACTTCTAGGAGGATCTGTTCCATGATCACAAGAGGGAATTTTTTCACAGTGAGGACAGTCATCCATTGGAATAATCTCCCCAGGGAAGTGGTTGACTCCACCACGTTGGACACCTTCAAGAGTCGTCTGGACAGGGTGCTGGGCCATCTTGTCTAGACTGTGCACTTCCTAGAAAGGTTGGACTAGATGGTCCCTGAGGTCCCTTCCAACCTGTGATTCTGTGATTCTGTGATCTTCCCAGGCACAGAGGTGAGGCTGACAGGACGGTAGTTCCCTGGTTCCTCCTTTCTACCCTTTTTAAATATGGGAACAATGTTTCCCTTCTTCCAGTCCCCAGGGCCTTCACCTGTCTGCCATGACTTTTCAAATATCATGGAGTGTAGCTTGGCAACTGCATCACCGAATTCCCTTAGGACTCTGGGATGCATCTCATCAGGTCCCATAGACTTACGTGTGTTCAGGTTCCTCAGGTGGTCATGAGCCTGATCTTCTCTTACAGTAGGAGGGACTTCGCTCCCCCAGTCCTGGTCTTGTGGTCCTTCCACTCAAGAGGTGTGGGAAGAGAGGATGCCAGTGAAGACTGAGGCAAAGAAGTTGTTGAGTACCTCAGCCGCCTTCTCATCTGTTGTTGCCAGTTTGCTAGTCTTCCTTGTCTAGGTGAGTTATGAAATGATGCAGAGCTTGTAGAGGACCACCAGACCCTCTTCAGTAGCAGCTCTATTGTGTTTCCACAGTGTTAAACCTACAGAAATGGGTTATGAGTTTTTGACATTTTGTGATGCTCACATACTCTTTTCTTTAGTCATATCCTACTATGACAGAGATCGAGAAGATTCAGTATAATCACAGCTTATACTTCCTGAGAATCCATATAATGGAAATCTAGTGGGCAGAGGAATCGGTCTTTCCATAGCATTGTAACAGAAGTCTCCAAACAGTGAGACTATAGCCATAGGTACCTGGGGCATAGGTTGTTGATAAAGAACAGAATTAGAATTAGAACAGAATTAAGAAAAAGCAGAAAATTTACATACTGCAAAGTTGCCTAGGCATCATTTTCTAAATTCCTACTTAAGAACAGAAGGTCTCAAAGAATGTGTACCAAAGCATAATTATTTAACTAAAAATAGATGAATAAGGATAAGCCTCTGAGTCTCACTGGATATAATCTCCCAGTTTTGTATAAATAAATGTCTACTTTGATCCAAGTCCTTCACACATGGTATCAAATCACATCGCCCAGAACAGCAGCAGTTTGGAAATACAATAATGTGTGGCATTAGAAGCAGGATTTCTGATGCAGAAATTAGGACCAAGGGAGAGACAGCACATTAATTCAGTATTAAATGAAGCCAATTTAGGGGAATGAAAAGAAAACAAAACAAAAAGCCCAGAAAAATATCAGATCAGAGCCAAACACTGTGGATTTATTTCAGTCCCTCTGTAGTAAAATAAAGTATTTCTTTTTCCTCATTTGTAGAACTAAAACTTTGTTATTATTAAAGAATATGATTTGTGGTCTAATTATAAAAATGATACTTCAGTGTAAAGACAAAAGTACAGTTTGTAAACAAGGCAATTTTCTGTTTCAGTTTATGGTTGATTATGAATGTTGATCAGTCAGAGCCTAAAGTCACCTACAAGTAAGTACCTATGTATAACTGCATCCTATCTATATAATGGAGCAACCCACAGTTAGGAACTAAGCTTTTGCAACAAGGTAAATTCTGAGTGCCAGAAACCTGAGGACAGACTGTAAAGATAAAAAGTCCAAACTGCTACTACAGAGTCAGCCTGTAAGAACACAGCAGACTCAAAGAAACAAAACCCACATGGACAAGGGATTATGGAAATCACTCAGCAAATTAGTCAAAGCCAAGAAGTATGGCAAAGGCAAGAGACTATTGAGAACGTAAGGCACTTAGTACCAGGTTAATTGCAGTGAAATAGACAGCAATTTGAAGTTATGAGTAATGGACAGGTTATAAAAGCATTCCAGTAGCTCTGCGCTAGAAGGTAATAAAACAGTAGACTCTTCCAAGCAGCAGCGAGGACTAGAGATAGGACAGGACTTGTCTGGCTTCTGGGGGTAATAGGCTGTGCTCAACATCTAGGTTAGAATTGATGCTGCCAGAGACATGGCGGTTTGGCGGTTCTGCATGGCAGCAAGTATTTGCAAAGTAAAAAGCGTAGACCTTTGAACCATAACAGACCAATGTCCTTGTACTCTTATCTACTTTTTATGAATATTATCATCTGATGGGTTTTTTCCCTTTCACAAAGCCTTTATTTATACTACTTTTAAAGCCAAAAATACCTCTTTGCCAGTTTGTTTGCCCTCTCTAACTCACAAAAAAGGGCTATTTTCGGTTAGTTGACACCATACCACTGATGATGCTAGTACAAAAGGCCACACTATATCACAGGAAACACATGAAAAAATGACATGTTCACTAAAAAGTATGCATGGATGTCAACATTTAGTACAAACACAAATTCTTTTATTTTCTCTATAAAGCATATGAGTATCAATGCTCTTTACTTTCAGTAACTACTAAGAAAGTCACAGTTCATTTCTCATATGCTCCCAGAGGAGATTAAAGTCTTTGCTTAAGTAATTTGACGGAGAATGCTAGAGCAAATACAGCCAAGAATGAAGCTGGCAGCATTCGACACCTCAGTTGGTGGGAAAACAATTACCTGTCCTTCCACTCCTCCCCTTGAGGTGAGAAGTACCCTTTTTAAGTATTCTAGATTATAACTCAACTTTTAAAATACTAACATTTCTGTGATGAATAGCAGTTTCTTTCCTTTTAGGTCCTTAGTGTTCTGATTTGATTGTTTCCCAGATCACAGAAAATCTTGGGTTTATAGTAAACAACTATGTGTATTGCACATATATTACATGGTAAGCCTATTTTCGTTGTGAAAATCTTAGTAAACCTTACTTACGGGTTATGTGACTTCTAATTTATTGGAAGGATAGCACTTTAAAAAATTCTAATTATTATTTTTAACATACAGATATGTAAGACTGATTTTTTTTCCCCTCCTGTTTACAAATGCTCTGAGGTCTTAACAAACTTACACTTATAAACTACTTGCCATTACACTTCAGTTCAGAGTCACTTTCAGATTCTGAAGCTCTTGAAGTGTTGTCACTTCATTGGCATATATATTAAGGATTTCCCACAACTGCCTAACCTAAAGTGTCTAGGGCCCTTCAACATGCCCTATTTTATCTGAGATATTGGCATGATCCTGGTCGATGCAATGCAAGATCTTATGAGAGATTCACGCCCTCTGGGCTCGGAGCTAGAGGACGGGCAGAATATCACAGGTGTCTTAAAGGGCACAAACAACTACATTAGGGGAAAAATAAAAGACGTGAAGGATCATAGGATCATAGAATCACAGAACGTCCTGAGCTGGAAGGGACCCAATTCAGCTCTCACGTAAAGGTACCTACATTTATTTACATGCCCCGACTCCCGCAGCCATCAGCAGGGATGAAAATTTTAATTAATTTGCCTGAACATAAGTATCTAGCACCATTTGAAATTCTCTAGGGTATCCTGCCTGCCCTTCAGCTGCTACTTCAGAAGTGACATAAGTGCTGTCTCATATCTGCCAGCCCTAGAAAAATGTCCCAGAAAGCCCACAGTGGCTCAGGTATCGCTAAGCGCTTATGTGTGGGAACCAGAAGGTGTCCTTGGCCAATTAAGTCAGGACCTTGAGAGCTAATCCCTGATCTTGGTTCAATTACCTAAGCAGTGTCAACTTCCTTCTGAGATGCCAAGCATGGACACTGAATTGAGACCAATAAATAGTTAGACTCACAGAATCACAGAAGGGACCTCTGGGGATCATCTCGTCCAACCCCCATGGCACCTCCACAGGAAAGAAGTTTTTTTCTCATATTTAAGTGGAACTTCCTGCGTTCCAACTTGTGCCCATTGCTGCTTGGCCTGTCATTGGGCACCACTGAAAAGAGTCTGGCCCCACCTTCTTGACACCCACCCTTCAGATATTTATAAGCATTGATAAGATCCCCCCTCAGTCTTCTCTTCTCCAGGCTGAACAAACCCAAGTCTTTCATCCTTTCTTTATACGGGAGATGCTCCAGTCCCCTGATCATCTTGGTAACTCTCCGCTGGACTTGCTCAAGCAGTTCCTTGTCCTTCTTAAACTGGGTAGCCCAGAACTAGATGCAGTACTCCAAATGTGGTCTCACTAGGGCAGAGTAGATGGGGAGGATAAACTCCCTCTATCTGCTGGCCACAATCCTTTTAATGCACCCCAGGATACCGTTGCCACTTTGTCCACAAGGGCACAGTGCTGGCTCAGGGTCAGCTTGCTGTCCACCAGCGCTCCCAGGTCCTTCTCAGCAGAGCTGCTTTCCAGTAGGTCAGCCTGCAACAGGTACTGGTGCATGGGGTTGTTCATCCCCAGGTGCAGGACCTTGCACTCATTCTTGTTGAATTTCATGATGTTCCCTTCAGCCGAATTCTCCAGCCTGTCCAGGTCTCACTGAATGGCAGCACAGCCTTCTGGTGTATCAGCCGCTCCTCCCAGCTTCGTATCATCAGTGAACTTCCTGAGATTACACTCTGTCCCTTTGTCCAGGTCATTGATGAATATGTTGAACAGGACTGGACCCAGCACAGACTCCTGGGTAACATCACTACTTATGGGCCTCCAACCAGACTCTGCTCCATTGATCACAACGCTCTGAGTTCTGTTGTTCAGCCAGTTTTTTGTCCACCTCACTGTCCTGTCATCTAACATACATGTCCTTAGCTTGTTCGTGATGGTTTTATGGGAGGCAATGTCAAAAGCCTTGCTGAAGTCATGATAAACAACACCCACTGCTGTCCCTCATCGACCCAGCCAGCCATGCCATCACAGAAGGCTATCGGGTTGGTCAAGCATGATCTTTCCTTGGTGAATCCATGTTGACTACTGATAACCTCCTTTTCCTCTACAGGCCTGGAGATGACCTCCAGAATGAACAGCTCCATCCCTGTTCTGGGGATGGAGATGAGGCTGACTTGCCTATAGTTTCCCAGGTCCTCCTTGACCATTTTGTAGATTGGAGTCACATTTGCTTTCCTCCAGTCCTCGGGCACCTCTTCTGTCCTCCATAACCTTTTAAAGATGATGAAGAGTGGCTTGACTCCTTTGTCTGTATTTACTAGGCCTCCATTGACTATGATAGAAATTTAGACACTGGGCTCACTTGTAAGCACATGTATAGTATACAACCAAATTTAAGCATTCTAGTTTGAAACTGAGTCCCACCAAACGAATACTGTTCCTTAAACTTAATTTTCTAGTGACCTTGTATGTACAGTACCATGCACCTTGAATGACATTAAGCATCTATGTTTAAGTAACTGTATTCTTCCACATGAGTGTAACATAACTTTGGTGTCAAGTCAGGTGCCTAAATGAAGATGTCCATTCTTTGGGATCTTCTAGGATACTCAAGTCATAAAGCATTATGCCATGGGATACACAGACACCTGTGCTTTTCTGAAGTGACAGCTGGAGGTCAAAACCAGTATCCCATGGCATTTCAAATGGCACTGGATGACTATTGGTACTTTAATTAAGCCATCTACAATTTCTTTTTCAGTGTGATAACAGACATTTTACTTTAGATGCCCCCTCCCAAAATCATACATGGCTAAATGCTGAGAAGCTAAAGGTTCCAAACCAAAGAGAGGAAGTCCATAGAGAAGATCAGCAAAGAAATGTATATTTTCTCTGTCTTGTTCTTTCATACAAAACTACTTTAAGAATATAAGCCTGGTTTATTAAATTACAGGAAATAGAGCCTCAAAAATTCCCATTTATTTTAAATTAATTGATCTGCAATTATTAGTTATCTGTTCTGAATGAACTGTCAAGACCTCAATGTAAACATCTATTGAGATTAAATCTACAGCTGGATGAGCTCTCTCCAACTGTCACTCTGCCCATTTCCTAACTCACATCATTTCCTACAGATGCATTTTGCTCAGACACTCTAAAATTGCTTCTTTCAGAAAACACAGGTTAATTAATTTTCTTGCATGCTCTAGCTGAGCTGCAGTGATACGCCTAGTAGGCAAAGAACCCATTCAAAGTTCTGTGAAACTGTTTGCATGTACTACTTTTGAACTGCTTGAAAGAATTAAAGCAAGGCAGCACTAATAATAGTGAAGAATTTTGCTAGTAATCGAAGTTAACCTATTTAAAAAAAATAAAATAATAAAAAACAACAAAAAAACACCAGCTAAAACTAAACTGCAGTGAAGTTTTTCATAAACTCACCTCATATCACCATAACCTTTTACTGATAGAATAGTTTCTCCCTTGGCCATGCATTTTACTGACTTCCGACGTTATAACTTTCTAAGAAGTTAAAGGGTCTGCATAATGGGCACTTCTTGATTTCTTATCCCATTTCACCCCATTTTGAAGACAAATCACCCAACGAAGAGTGTCAAATGTAGCAGAAGCACTAGCTCCCTCCATTCCCAGAGGCTTCAAGAACTCTCTCAATTTCATGCTTCCTTGCACAACTTTATTTACACTAAAACCATTCTGCTATGTGCTTCAGAGAAAATACTTGGTCTTGATCTCCCAGCAAATCTTGGCTATATTATCTGAACACTCCGTGAATCCTTGAGTCTTTACTATAGACTGTGGCTGACATATCAGGTGAAATACAAGTGAACTGCATAATGGAAGTTAATGTCCCATCAAAACGGGGTCAACAGGATACAATCAAACGTGTATATCATCTACTCAGAGTGTGCAAGCTTTTCTTCAAAATCGTATTTAGATTTGAAGTGGATGCTGTAACACAGATATTTAGTGTACATTGGTAAGGTGCTGCTAATTTTCTTTTCAGAATTTGGTGTCTCAGAGATCATGTCAACAACTGTTCAGATTAAGAATTTAATTTTAAAATCTATAATACTTGTGTTTTCTCAGCAACATTTCCACGAATAAACACAGCTACATATATAACCCCAAATACTACTGAGGTTGCATTTGACAAACTTAATTGCATGGGCTTTTTAAAAAATTACTTTTATACCATTTGATTGTCTCTGTAAATTATCAACTCAAAGACAAGCATTTAGCATAGTGTCTGTAAAAAACCTTCATGCATGTATGAAGAAAATAGATTTTCTTCTTGAAAGATACTCTTTAACACACCAAGCTTTAAAGAATTCAGTAAACACTGCTGAATACCTATCTTTTATGCAGAATATAAAGCCTCTCTTCAAAGCCCTTATTTAAATATGTTAACTACTTAGACATTTTTCTAATGCAAATTGGCACGAATTGAAAGACACACTGAAAAGCATTTTTGCTGCATGCCATTCAAAGTTAAATGTACCTGTTTTGTACTTCTGTAGAAGTGCACCTATTTCTTACTTCCCAGGAACTTTTCTCACAAGAATTTAAATTATAAGGTGAAAGAATAATTGCATGTCGCAGTGTGATGGAAGGGACCTGGTTCAGTTTCTGACTTTGCTTGTTCTGACCCAGTTGCAGCTATGTCATTCAAATTAAACAGACAAAAATCTCAGCTATATAGGAAACAACAGTGCAAAATGACGATTGTATTACAAAATACTGCTAAGCAATTTTCATTGCTCTCCATAAAACTGCGTTTTTCTAAGCAAGTTTCTTGTCTAAATTGAAAATGCTGGTGAAACTCAAACTTCATCTTCGAAGTACTGAGAGATAATCAGTTGATTACACACTCCCATATATGTCGAGTTATACTTGGAATTTCAGATCTCTTACAATAACTTTTTATTTTCACAATCACAGAACATTTTTGTAAACAGGTTGCAAAAAAATTTTACTTGTGGAGATAACAGTATCTTACATTGAAAGTTACCTCATAAAATATCTTCCGGTTCCTTGTCACGATGTGGGAATTTTATTTTAAATTAGGTGTCTACAGTTGGCAAAGACTTTTTACAAAGCCTTTTGAAAACTTTTCAGGATTTTTACTTCTTTTTCTCAAAGGACACTAGTTGCTGCTTCAGCAATGTCAGAAAGTAGTTTTTCACATAGATTTATTGCTGTATTGGAAAATAAATCACATATTTATTTTACATTATTTACAATAACATTCTCACAGCAACTGCACAAACTATTTAAAGTGAACCTAGTTTTATATTTACTGTTCTGTGATTACAAGAGTGCTTTATTTGTGGGAGGGGTTCCCCTTTAAACAGTTAGTTTTTGGTTCATTATTGTTTTGGTATACAACTCACGAACTTTACTGTCCCCAAATTAAGAAGCAATAGCAGAGATAGCACTGGTTAAAATCAACGGATCTCTGCAGATTGTCATAAAGCCCTGGTTGATAGTAAATACTGACTTACCAGTGACATTCAATTATTCTTCAATTCTTAGACAGTTTCACAGATCACCAACTTTATTGAACCTCATGGTTTTTTCACAAGGTCAGGGAATGGCTGAGGTTGGAAGGGGCCTCTGGAGGTCAGTTAGTCCAAGCCCCCTGCACAAGCAGGGCCACCTAGAGCAGGTTGCCCAGGACCACGTCCAGAAAGTTTTTGAATACCTCCAAGGATGGAGACTTTGCAACTTCTCTGGGCAACCTGTGCCAGTGCTCAGTTACTCTCATAGTCAAAAGGTGTTTCCTGATGTTCAGAGGGAACCTCCTGTGTTTCAGTTTGTGTCCATTGCCTCTGGTCCTGTCCCTAAGAAGAGCCTGGCTCCATCCTCTTTGCACCCTCCCTTCAGGTATTTGCACACCTTGATATGATCCGTCCCCCCAACCTTCTCCGCTCCAGGCCAAACAGTCCCAGCTTTCTGAGCTTCTCTCTGTATGTCCAAGGGTCATCCTAGTGAGTCTTCACTGGAATTGCTCTGGTATGCCCATGCCTTATACCTCCAGGTGATTTTCCGCAAAGCTGCTTTCCAGTCAGTTGGCACCCAGCCCATACTGGTGCCTGGGGTTGTTTGTCCCCCGACACAGGACTTTGCACTTCCATTTGTTGAACTGCATCAGGTTCTTGTTTTCCTTTATTCTTAAAATAAATTACCTTGGGATAACACTCTGGAGAAATACAACCAAAAGGTCAAAACTATCAGAAAGCTTAAACTTCTTGGAGTTTATGTACTATGGCCCTTTGAAAGAGTTTAAGGGATTTTACTCTGTAAACTTTGTATGTTTGTGAAATTTCTTTCTTCATTATTAAATCCATGACTTTCTCCTACTCTTATCCAAAAGCAAAACTGTTTAAATGTGAGCCTAAATAATGAAAAATTTAAGTAATGGAAAAAGAATCAAAGACCAGTATCTGAAATAGCACAAATCTTTCCCTTTTTCATTTTATCTTAAACCAGTTTTTTAAAAAAATATTTTCTCTACAAGCCTGTGTGACATTTTTAAAAGTCACCCCATAAATTTTCCCTTTCTTTCCTTACCTCAAAATTTTGTTTTCTTTTTTACTTTCTATGTGAAGCCATGTGATCATCATGTTGTTGTGTTGTATAGTGCCACATGACAGTGAGAAACAAAGATACATTCATCATGTAACAGGCTTGTGTCCAATCACATGAAGGAGAGAAAAGCCATACTAAAAATCTTTAGTATTTATGTAAGATAAGTTGTGGACAAAATTGTCATACTCCTTCAAAACTTCCTTAAAACAATCTAACTCCATGCTCTCACTTCACTACCTTGAGGTCGTAAAGACCTCTCTGTGTCTCTGAAAGCATTTTTTCCGGCGTCTGCTCTTAGTTGTCTTTCCAGCATCTGCTAATTTTGCATTTATTAGTGGAACTTTTTCTTACTCTTTCCCTCTGTCTGTACTGACACCAAAAATACAAAAATAAGATAAATTCTTCTTCAGAGGAGTCAAAACTGGACAACAGTCTGTTAACTTGTTTATCTGGAAGCCAGGGATTGGATTTCAATTACAAATTAAGATTCTTCTTTTAGCAAAGTGATTGTGCTGTGTATTCCATTGGATACGGCATTGCCGTTCTGGCCTGGACCTTGCTTTAACGGCAGTGCTCTGAAAACCAGGTTGTATAACTTAACTTGTTCTAGCTTTAGCTCTCTGCAATTCTGTGGTGGCACACAAATAGTTATAGTAATTTTGATCTATACATACATATATATACTTTATATGTATGTATATGTAATTAAAGGATAGTCACAGCAAGCATCAAATGTATAGAATGAACATTATCCATGGTTTTAAAACAAAAATGGCACGGAATGAAGTCTCTCTGGCTCTAGAATAAAAATGTCATATAGAGCAGTGAAAACCTAGGATGGTGGCATAAACTGTGGGAGTGCTGACTTAGGATGGTAATGGAGGGCCCAACACGACAAATAAATCGCCAATGGTCAATTGCTGGTCACTACGGGGATACAGTCTTGGAAGCTGGGTAAAGCTGGGTTTAGGTCAAGGTCAACAAAAAGCAAAGATCAAGTGTACCTATGTAGAACCTCATATACAGCTTTGCTTTGTGAACACATGAAGGAAGAACAAGCAAGTACTCAACCGAATATTTAGGAAAATTTGCAGGCAGGTTGTCCCAGGCAAACCCAGGAGCAGGGAGGAAGAATTGCCCAGCATCAGCAGTGGCCGCCTGCTAGCACAGAGCTGGGCTGCTGAGGCCTGGCCACAGTACTTCTTCCACCACCTCCTTCTTGAGGAATCTGAGTGCTGATGGCCATGAGAACCAGAAGAGCAGAGGGAAGGTGATCATAACCCCAGGGAATGAGTGAATGTAACATTTTAATTGTATTACTATTGGGACGTTTTTCTGTGTCAGTGTACTTTTCTTTAATTAGACCTGGACTAGCAATAATTATTTGGTTAGACTGGTAAGATTTCTACTAGACTCACAATATATTGCTGGCTCTGTATAAAAGGTGTGTTCCTTTTTTGACCATAACTAAAATTTTGCATGCAACACTACATGTGTTGAAAGGTAAAAACAGCCCTGAGCTGCCGTTCTGCAAAGGGCTGTAAGTTCACTTTTAAAGAATAGTGTTGTTCACATAGGGTTTGGGGTAGACAGGGAGCGCTTCCATACGTTTTGGTTTTTTTTCAAACCCCCAGTATGAAGTTGCTCTACGAAAACTAACTTAAAAAATATTCTGACCTATGATCTTTGTTGGAAGTGGTGATTACCTTTAACTATTTTTATGATTACAAATTCTTTCTAATGCTATATTCCAAAGATGAATTTATATTACATTATTTCAACATCCATATTAATTACCATATAAATAGCTAGATTTCCTTATATTTGGCCCTACCATTTTTGCTGTTAAAATGATACTTCACTGTTTTATGTCTTTCTTTCCAGCCAGGATTTCTGATGGCTCATTTATCTGCAAATGAGAAATCATATCAAATTAAGCATATATGATTGGACAAATTGACTATACAATTACTGTTATTCTCTTGCTTTAAGTCTCTTTCTACTATGATTTTCTGCACAGACTTGTTCTGGTGCTCATCTGTCTTCTATTTCATTTTTTGAAAATATTTTACATGCAATGCCAACACTAATTTTAACTTTCTTTTCTTTCCTAGTGAAACTGAATTTCCTTCACTATGTCTTATTGCCCAAATATCTAGAAAATTGGCTTTGGGATTCAATACCTGAGATACTTGAAATATTGACCCACCAAGTCAGCAAACTAGTTCAGCGTGTGCTTACTTGATATCCTTGTCTAAAAGCAGCAAAATATAAACATTGGATTCTGCTTTCCCTTGTGAAAAATATAGGGTTCACCTAAAACAAAACATTTTGTGCATTTCAGGAAATTTAACTGTGTGGACTCAGAAAAAAAATACAGTAGGATTTTTTTAGAAGTTATGTTGTGCTTTGTCATTTTTCTAAAATGCTACTTGAAACATACTAAAATGCCAAAATTTCCCTCAAAATGCTTAATTTTAATTGAAATTTTCATTCTAAAGCTATCAATTTTCAGATTTATTGAAAATTTGCAGAAAATATATTGTGTATTTAACTGATACATCCTTCCATCATCTATTCTTATTTGTCTAATTAACTTTCAAATAAAAGGAAAACTATAAACCTGATTAGGATATGACAGGACAGGACAGGAGTTGTATGTTTTGCCTTTGAGGAATGCATGCAAGCAGTACTTCAACTTCAATCACCTTTCTATATCCCACTGATTCTAATAAGATAGAAGTGCATGCTTAGGAAACAAACCAGCTGCCTTCTGTCCTAGATCTTTTTGTCCCTGGCAAACCAAAACATCTTTAAGCAATCAGTTATCTGGATGTCTATATAAAATATTCTACATCTATTGATTTAAAAAAAAAAAACACAACACAAAAACAAAGAAAGGTCATAATATCATCACCATCATTATGACAATAATGCAAATAATTTCCTCCACAGTAAAATATGAAATTTCTATTAATTTTCATTCCACTCTTCGTGGAGTGGAAGAATGTCCTCTCCCATTGATGAAAGAAAAAAGAAAAGGCCATCAAAGAGTTAAAGAAGTAGTCCAGAAAAATATTTTAATAAAATGCTTCCATCAGATTCTGGAACAGTCATCTAATTTTTCCATAAGAAAGTTATTTAATGCATTTTTTAATCTTCATTTCATAGCCAGTGGGTTACTTGTGGGAAAACTTTTAATTTGGCAATATTTTAATATGCTTACATGAAGTTAATATACAGGCAAGTTTATGAAAAATGAACACATAACATATGAGTTCTTACTATTCCTAGCATGACTGTAATCTTATATGCTGGCATTTGGTGCAATCTTCCTAGCCCTTTCTTTTAAAGACAAAGCAGGGTCCTCCCATGTCTGGAAAAAGTGTCTGTAGAGATATTTAATGGATAGTTAGAGTGGGTTATATGAAACATGAGTTACGTGTTGAAAATACTGTTTCTAACATATTCTTCCAGATGTGTGTGCATTTGTGTGCCACAGAAATATTTATATTTCCTTCCCTGTCACTTTTTCTCAGCGTGACATGCCTTGGTTTTAAAGCATACATAGTGATCTTCAGAAAAAGAAAAATAATTAAAAAATATTTTTCATATCATTCTTGCAACTATTTTCATTAAGCGCAATCACACAACGAATTTATCAATGTGTTGTGGAACTAGGATTTCTAGACACAGTTTGTCAGAATTTCAATTTTAGGCTGGACAAAATTCTAATGACTTCATTAGGACTGCATTTACTTGTCAAGGAGCTAGCATACAAAGGAATATTGACCTGTGGAGGATTTACTTGCCCAAACTCAGCATTATTTCAGGCAGTGTGGTATCCTTCCTGGCCTCCAGCTACCTCCCCAGAAGAATGAAAGTCTTCTGAAGACCTTGTGCTTAGTTCCGCAACCCTCAGCCCAGGCACTATGCTCTCTGTGAGCCAAGCCTGGTTTGGCTCAGCCTGATCACAGAATCACAGAATGGCAGGGGTTGGAAGGGACCTCTGGAGATCATCTTGTCCGACCCCCTGCTTGAGCAGGGACACCCAGAGCAGGGGGCACAGGAACGCGTCCAGGCGGGTTTGAATGTCTCCAGGGAAGGAGACTCCACAGCCTCCCTGGGCAGCCTGTGCCACCGCTCTGGCACCCTCACAGGGAAGGAGTTTTTCCTCATGTTTAAGTGGAACTTCCTGTGTTCCAACTTGTGCCCACTGCCCCTTGTCCTGTCATTGGGCACCACTGAAAAAAGTCTGGTCTCATCCTCTTGACGCCCACCCTTCAGATATTTATAAGCACTGATAAGATCCCCCCTCAGTCTTCTCTTCTCCAGGCTGAACAAACTGAGGTGGAGAAAAGTGTAACGAAGGTATGAGAAAGTCCAGTAGCTACAACATGTAGTATAACGAAAGCAAAAACAGCTGTGCAATTGCTTAGCAATTGGTTAGCAGATCAAGGATTCTAGAAGAACACTGACATAGGAAGGTATAAAACTCAAAGGAAAGAAGCAGAAATGGAAACCTAGCAATGTTGAGCATCAGCCTGTTCCTCATTTGACTCTTGAGTGGTCACCCAGATGATGTTTTGGGTATCTCATTGTGGCATCATATTAATGCTTAGCCTAGTAGCTCATTAGTCCCAGTTATCTGTTGTGTGATTTAGCCACCAAATAATTGCTTTGCACTCATAAATTGTGTATATCATTCTTTGCTGAAGAAATGATGCCTGGACATAATGTCTAGAGCACCTGGAGATGCTTCAAGATATTATGCCTGGCTTTCAGCTGCCATGACAGAATACTGTGGATCTCCAGGGTATCTGCTAGTCCCATGACGATGTGGCAGATAATCTAGGGAATTTCAATTGGCCCAAATAGAAAACTGATTCTGCTTATCCTAGCTGTAGTTTACCTGCATGACATGGAGGGGAAAACTTCTATTTAATGCTCCTACTCTGAAATTCCCTTTGGAAGATCCTACTTGCCTCACCAACTATGTTGAATTTTAGGGACCATCAAGTCTTCTGTTAAATTCTCAGATTAGGTCACCAAATGCATCTCTTGGTGCACACACCAAGCATTAGCTTCAGACAGGAAGAATCTAAATGTAGGTTTCTCCAGAGCAAGTGTCTAATACAGTGTCTAATTCAAAACATCCCAACTTATCTGAGACATTTTCTGGGAATGGGAAAGCCTCATGTTATACTGACTGAAGATCTGAGAAGCTGATGGGTCTCAATTTAATTGCTGGAAACAAGTTGCTAAAAACTGATGTCACTGAGATAACTGAGGATGTATCTTGGATCATGCAGGACTTCTATATAGAATTTGACACAAGCAACTAGATAATTGTCTAATTTTTGTATGTGTGTTTAGGTAACTATGTTCAGGCAAATGAATCAGTGGTTCTGGAGAGCTACTCAGTTTATCCTACTGGATAGCTGAAGAAATGCCAGCATCCACTGATGATTTTGGCTAGATTGCAAGCACTCAGTTCAACTTCTTTATCTCAGGCAACTAGTGTCATCTGAAATGTATTACTGTAGTCTCCCTGGCCTCAACCTGTCACACCAGAAGAATGTGGGGCTCCAAAACGTCCTATGCCATATCTTTCTATTGCAATTAATGGACAAATTCCTGTTGATTGCAACAAGCCTGGATCAGAGTTCTCATGAAAGAGATGAACATAAACCCAAGCAGACTCATCAATGTCTCTAACAAGTGTTCTGTCATACCTGCTACTCTAGTAGATATATTTTGGGTATTCTGGGTTTTCTCCGATGAAATTAGACACTGATGCTTATGCAACAGCTTTGTGCCTTCTTTGACTTTAATGGAAGTTCAGATAGCTAAAGCACTGCTGGTTGTGTTGTTGAATAAGATGTTTTTTAAAAACTAATGTAGTTTTTTCAAACTACATAATAAAATGTGTTTTCTGGGAGGAGAAGGTGGGGATGAAAAGCCCTGCCAAAACCCAACCTACCGTATATCTTTGCTGGCCCAGTTGAATAGCAAACTAATGTTGCACATTCCTAGGTATATTGTCTTTCCAATGCTTTCCAGAAGAACAGTGGCACCCTTCTCTGCAAATTAGTATTTTAAAAAAGTCTAGCCTACATATTAACTCATAGAAAAAAGAAACTGAGAGTAGGGAGGAGTTTAGTACATTCCATCTTTGAGCTTACAATCACAGGATCAGCAACTGGGAAAAGGAGATTCCCTCACAATCTAAAGAGAAACAAGACTTGCTTGTAAGGCTTGGTTATGAAACTGGACAATTTTGTTTTACATGAACTGTTCTCCTCTGTCTCCCCTACTTCCTATAGCCTTGTACACATTTCTACTGTATTTCTATAGTAGAAACTACCAACATAAAATTAATCTTGATGACATCATGTGGAGCTAGTTAGTCAGAACATTTAAGGAGGATAAAGCATTTTAGCCTTAAGGACTCTTAAAATGAGAATCATTTATTCTCTGTTGTCTTCCATGAAATGGATCCTTGCTGTTACTAATGTAAAAACCTGCTGCTAAATGTTTTGACTGTACAGATTAGCCAGCTGGTGGTTCAGTTCTTACTATTGAGTTGCCCAGAACTGAAATAATTAGTTTAGCTAAGAAAAGTATATCATGTTGTACCTTTTGGATTTGTGACTGTAATCTGTAATCACCAGGGAGTTTATTTGGATTTGCAAAAATATTGGAGTTGGTAATTTATAACAGGAGAGCAGGAGCTCACTAAATAGAGCTTATGAAGCTTGCAGTTGTTCAAGAATAAGTTGCAGAACTTTTTATAATACAGATGCAATTAGGAGCTTACAATTGGCTAAAATATTATTCTGTATTGCCCTAATAACCTGAAAGCAAAACCTGTGGATTTGAAAGGTCCCTTTCTAAGCACAAGTATCCTTAATATTGTCTCTTCTTACCTGTATAGCAAGAAATAAATGAAAGCTCACTGCATTCTGTGGAAGGATTCATGGTTACTGCAAACAGATTGGACTTGAGTTCTCAACAAAAAGACTATTTAAACTTAAAGACATCCATTAGTGCCAATTCATATGATTTTTCACTGCATATTTGTTCTTTCTGTTAACTTTTGATCACTCCTTGAGTTACAATAGGCTTCTAAGAAATGTAATATGTCAAGATGACCTGATACTTGTAGTCAGGCAAATACTGCTATTCAAATATATTAATTCATTATTTGATCCAAACACTGGTTTAGATTTTTTAAAGGAAGAAAAGAAAAGGAAAGAGGGAAAAAAATTGGGAGAACTGTATGATACTGCAGTTCTCCAAAAGGTTGCTGGTAAGAAGATGAATATTTATCATACAGTATTCATCATAACAGGCATTGTGTTTGTCTAACTTTATTTTGTTGGTTCTGTAAAACCTCCCTTATGGTCCAATGAAATATTTATTTATCTTTCTTGCGTATGGACTCCCTAGAGAATGGACCTTCTCAGATATCTAATGGAGCCAGGTGCTGATCCTCCTACACTTGAAGAATATGGAAGAACTGGAGGATACTGTCAGACTCCAAGGCTCTCAAAGTCATCTATTGAAGGCTGTTTCCTTAATAAAATGTGTCACTATTTGCAGGAACAGGTGGTTCACCTGGTGACGTACTGATTTTACATTAAAAGGATTTGCATTAGTCAGGTTTGGTGTATAATAGATTCCAGTACTGCAGATAGCTGAAGAGTTAAAGAGTGTGGACCATCATATGTCACTGCAAAATAGAGAAAGTGAGAAAGCTGTAATGGCATCAATACTAATCCCTCTGAAAGGCAGCTGTTTCTATTATTGTTGGAAATAACAAAAGCAGGATCTTTTTGTTAGTGTTATTTTACAACAGTGATTAATTTTAAAATTGTGTATTGCTACAGGTTGGTTTTTTTAATGACTCTTCTATTTTTTTTAATTCAGTGCTAGTCTGGTAATATACAATTAATCACAGATGCTTAATTACAGTTTACAGAGGTAAAACATCACATTTTAGCAACTTGATTCTCAGTAGTGACCAAAAAGTGTGTTTTTTTGAATTGCTAAAGCCAGGAGAAAGGTATTGCCAATACTTAGCAGTCTCGTTCAGCCCAGGTGTATCATGAGCTTAATAAAGTTACTAAATACTACCCCAACTTAAAATGGCAAATAGAAACTGTCATACTGAATGTGTATCATAACTTAGAATAGAATCGTAGAATCATTTATGTTGGAAAAGACCCTTAAGGTCATCGAGGTCAAATGCAAACCTAACACTGCCAAATCCACCACTAAACCATGTCCCTAAGTGCCACGTCTACACATCTTTTTGACACCTCCAGGGATGGTGACTCAACCACTTCCCTGGGAAGCCTGTTCCAGTGCTTTATAACCTTTTCAGTGAAGAAACTCTTCCTAATACCTAATCTAAACTTCCCCTCGTGCAATGTGAGGCCATTTCCTCTTGTCCTGTCACTTGTTACTGGGGAGAAGAGACCAACACCCACCTCGCTACAGCCTCCTTTCAGGTAGTTGCAGAGAGCGATAAGGTCTCCCCTCAGCCTCCTGTTCTCCAGACTAAACAACCCCAGTTCCCTCAGCTGCTCCTCTTAAGACCTGTTCTCCAGACCCTTCACCAGCTTCGTTGTTGTTCTTTGTACGCAAGGAGAGAGTCCTGAAAACAGTACCTTACTTTAGTTTTAATATACCAGAAACTATTATTGAATCAGCTTTTTTTGGCAAAAGGAAATAAGAAAGATAGCGGAAAACTACCATTTTATTGCTCTTTGGTGAATCCTTTTCTGGATTAAAAAAGCCAGAGGTGTTCTTTCTTTAAATAAGAATGTAAAAAAAAAAAAAAGGCAAAACAAACCAACAAACAAAAAAAGTTTTCTCTAGTTCAATGTATTGTCTCCAACAGCAAGTATACAATAGCAAATGTCTAGAACAGGGAAAATACGTAGTATGTAGTAATATTTAATTGGAGGGAAACTGGGATTAAGACAAGCATAGTCCTTGCACTATATTGGCAACCACACCAATTGTAATTCCCTTGATAAGTAGTTATGTGAGAAGGACACTGAAAGTTCTTGGTTTTTTTTTTTCTCAAGCACAAACCAGAGACAAACTAAAGAGTTACAGGCTTATGTCCTACATGTCACAAATAATTTTTCATAAACAAAAATGTCTTGAGTAGCATTGCTTTTAGACTCCTTCAAAAATTTTATATTAAAAGACATATACAGAGAAGCTGATGTATAGTTTGTTTAAGTGTTTATTCATTTTACCCAATAACAGCAATTTGATGCTGAATGAACTTAAAGATACCCTTGCATTCATTTTTCAAAATTTACATTTAAATAAAATATTCTGGTTTATACTTCATTCAGCATTAAGAAGTGTATATAATAATATTATCCTTGCACAAGAAAATGAAATTTTCCTGTGATTGTATTGAAGGATTCCCATTTATATGCAGATTCTGACTTTTACTTTGGTGAAAATGCATTCTTTGAAATAAGAGCAGGAGAATAAACATTGCTTCAAAGAAAAAATCTCAGGAAGAAAAACGTTAACTCTAATCAAGCATGAATTAGCTTCCTACTGATGAGCAACCCCGCCTTCCCAAGAGGATATTATTATTGCTTTTTTTTTTTCACTGACAGGCAAAAAAGTCTGAAAACATCCAAATTGTCTTCTTCTCATTACTTTCCCTCTGCCTTATCGCTATTGCTTGTTGCTCTAAGCTATATATCCTTCTGACCTCTAAGTCCTGTGACGTTGAGATCAGACTTCATTCTCTCTATATTTAAAAGTGATATCTAATTTTCTTCTCACTATCCTCCACAACATAGCAGGAGGCAAAATGTTCCTGGCTGCCTCAGCCCTTGACTGTAGCCTAGATGACTCTAGCTTTGATTCACTGTAATATCCTCATCACGGGACTCCCTGGTATTCACATAATTATTCCCCAGACATTAGCTGAAACTATCACACCTTTTGTGCTCACCAATTCAAAATACAAATGTCAGTCAACTCCTACGGTGCTGTGTCTGTTGTGCACTAGTAAAGCCACCTGGCACACCTGACTGCTCCATAGACAACTCTCAAACTCCTTCTACTGTGTTTTGAGCTTCTGTGTCTTCTCGTTTGTCATTTGATCACAGAAACATTGTGTTTTCCATTTCCCTTAAAGAAAACCATCATTCCTAAGTTTCCAGTCCACGTCTCCTTGCCTTAGCCTTATTCTGCAATTGAAAAAAGCTGATGGTTCACCTCATTTATGAGGTAGATGGGCCTGGTGCCATCTGAGGTGGTTTAGGGTACACAAGGCATCCTCACAGAGCTATGGTATGGTATTATTTTGAACACTGGAAGATGGGTCCTTCTGGCATTCATCTGCCCCTCCAGGTCTTTCACACATATCATACCATATTTGTCAAACCTCTACATGTGTTTTGGGAATGCTGAAACATCTCAAATGGCAAATATGTCTATTTTCAGGTGAGTGAGTCCCCTCCTTGTAATTCAGTGCGTGCAATCTGGAGGTAAAATACCATTCTGAGAGACTGAAAGAGCAAAAGCTAACCACAGGCACATTTTCTTCAATAAAATAGTTTAAACGTATTTGATTAACTTTGACAACTATCTATATTAACAGAAAACAGCAGATAACAAGACAATGTAATTACAATCTATTGTTCCTAAATCCACGTTTTCATTAAAAACCCCAAGAAGTTTGGTTTAAGGCCAAATAGCTTAAATTTCCAATGTATTAATAAAAAATTTTAGAAACAAAACAAGGCTTTTGAGGCACAAATGAGTTAAAACAGCATACTCTTGCTTTCAGTTTTATTATGACAAAAACCTGTTATGTTAATTTTGGAGAAAAGAAGAGAGGTAATCAATAAATGCCTCTAACCCCATAATCACAAAGGAATAAATGGTGAATATAATCATCGGTAAACATATTATCTCTGCCCTTAAGCAAATTTTGCTTCCTTATAAATTAAATTCATCCTTCATCGGCATATCATTCTTCCTGAAGGACAAAAATCACATGTGATGCCATAAAGAGCCATGTAAAGCAGCCCAAGATTGACCATAGTGAGATGTTACTGGGATATGTTCACAACAACATCTAATCTATCTAATAGCAAAAGTTTTGCATGCACATACATATTTTTGAAAAGACCAAACTCTTATTTACCCACGGTGAATATGCAAGAAAGGCATTTTGGCTGAAGGCAGAAACAATACAGTGATTTCTTCTTAATTATGTTTTTATATATTGAAAAGAAGAAATTGATGGGTAAGAGACCAGGGTGAAGACAGTTTTCATTCTGCTTTTCAAGGGGAAAGAGACAAAAGTACCATTTTCAAAAATATGCTAACCCCCCTCCTTGTGTGTGCTGTAAAGGAACACCTGACTGTTTTTAAGCACTAACTTCTAGTAAAACTACCTACAACTTTCTGTAGTAGCCAGAAAGGGAAGAGAAAATGATCTTCAAACTGGGTGTTAGTCATATAAGGGACCCCAGATATTTTTGAAGTACTAAGGAAACAACATCTTGGTTAACTCAAGTTATAACACCTTTATTATAAACACTGGCTTATCACTTTGCCTGTTATAAAATGCTCACTTATCACTTTGTCTATTATAGTTTGATCATAAAAATATTCAGTGTCTACCCTGGAGCACAAAGCTTGTGCAGCTTTGTTCTGCCATTTCCACAATGCAGACCATGCTTACAATGAACAAGGAAACCCTCCGAGACAGAATGGGCTGGAGGAACCAGGACAATAATGTTTAAACTCTGCAACACTTGCCACCACCACTGCTTATCACATTTGACTGAAAGCAGAAAAGTTAAAATACTATAGAGTAGGCTTATTCTGTGGATTTTACAGAATGAATTGTACAGGAAGAAAAAAACCCACAAATCAGAAATTATTAATCTAGGCAATACTACCATGCAGACGAGAGATGGACGTGGATTCATGTATGCATGCTGCAGATAGGGACTCAGTGAGGAGAGATTTTTCTCTGTAGTGAAAATCAAAGACAATACGAATGCAGACACTTCCTGAGTATCCAAAAACAAAATACAGGGCTAACCCAAATATACGACTGCATCTTTGCTCCTGAGAAGTATCAATCAAATATCTCCAGTATGGCTCATCCAGCATTATGCTAGATCAGCATCACATTCTTCCTACTGTCACACTCAAACTTTTTGACCAAGGAAGCAAATGCAAGAGGCTTGTGGCAGGATAAGTAACATCAGACCCTTTAGTCCTAATATTTCAGTGAGATAAACAGGAATGGGACATCAAGAATGGTGTCATCTCAGGTGTAAGGTTATTACCGTTTACTAAAAAAGATGAAAAATGGGAGATTGTCTTGTCTTTTCTGTGACTTGCAATTGTCTCTGTCTGTGCTGCTTACATGAAATTCATAATAGATAGAAAAAAACTGCGTTTATCTGGCTGTTTTGTAAAATGCAGTGTGAGGAGAGCTAAAAGTTGCCCCTTCACATTTAACTTTGTTTACACTGTCAATGAAAGTGACTTTAATTTCCATGATCTAAAATGTACAATAACTTGCAGGGCAGGAGTTGCTCCAAGTTTACTTTTTCAATTCTATACTTTTCAATACAAGTGAAAGACAAATATATCCCTACTTGTTTAATATTATTTAATAATATATGTAAGTTTGTGCTCATATACCCATGCAATCACTTGGGCTGTGTTTTGTGCTACAAGAATGATTATCAAAGGATGAAAACATGCCTGTAATAAGAAAGGATAAAAAAACTCGGTCATCAAATTAATATACAAATTTTAGGTCAACCGTTCCTCTTTTAAATCATAGTTTTAATGAAATCTGGAAGAGTAGGAAACCTGATAACTAATGATCTTACATCTCTAAAGCAGATGGCTTCATTATCGTTTGGGATTGGAAAAGCTCATCTTGTAAGAGTCACCAGAGATTTCATGAATATCTAGAAATAAAAAATTTGGAGGTTTGCTGCTATGTCTATAAAATTAGCCTAATATTGATTTTCTGGTGCATTAAAATCTGAAGTGAGCCAAGTTTAAACCTGAGGAGGCTGAAAATAGTGCTGCAGCATTGGCTACTTTACTGTAAATCAAAACATTCTAACTATATTTCCTATGTGTTTGGATTCCTCAATGCCCTCAGTCACATGTAAGGAGAATATAAGTGTCTGAAGTCTTGATGCATTTATTACTATAGTCCAGCTGTGATAAAGAGCCATTAAAATCTCATTGGCCGTATATTGCTGTACTTAAAACACAGCAGAGGCATCTTGTACCAGCCAGTAACATTATAATATTTCTCCGATGAGGGAAGCGTTGATGGGTTTCAACATAACAGAGGCCAATAAGTTAACTGGAATGTAAAAGATGGAAAGGAAATAATCAGGAAAAAAAGTATTTAATCTATTCTATTTCTGTTGGGTTAAATCTGCATCTGCAAATCCAACAGTGAGGTACCCAGTACTGTGATCTTTCAATCATTTTTGTGAGTGTGAAAAGCAATTTCAGTGTCTGAAACCTTCTGATACATGCACACACAAGATGCTGCACAAAAAGGAGGGAAGTAATGTCTCCGTACATTGTGTCTGTAAATAAAAAGCTTAAAAATATGGGGCAACACAAAAGCCAGCACAGAAATTTAGGTAGAGGAATCTGAACATGGAAGGAATGACAAGTCCTTAAAACATGATGAAGGAATAGCTCCTATTACCGTGGGATAGTGGCAGCATCGTTCTTTCTGGCTGTGATCACTCTGATTTATTGTGATATCATCTTACCTAACTTTAGATACCTGTGACATACATCTGAAAGGCTTAATCTTCATTTTGCATATAGTCAGTAGAGAAAAGGAGCCGCATATAAGATGCATTCATCTAACCTATACTAAAGTAGGAAATATGTTGTGCCCTGAGAGTTCCTATTTCTTTCCACTGACTATCAAGGGAGTTGAGACAATTTGCTCAGATGAAGGCATCCATGCACTGGCTGACATCCCTATTCAAAAAAGAGAGAGAGGGAGAGAGAAAGAGAGGGAGAGAGGGAAGGGGAGGTACCAAAGATGCAGATCACAAGGAACTAAGCTAAATGGAAAAGGCCTAGTATCAAAAGGGTGACTAATCGTTAATATTTAAGTCTTATGTAAAGAAGAAGGAGAATAATCCAGAACTGGGAACAACAGCAACGAACATAAATATCTCAATTAATAGAAAGCGAGAGGCCAGCATTTGAAATGCTAGAGGAACAAGTACAGACACATTGATATTGGGACATAATTCAGAACCAAACAAGGTGATGAATAGATTTAACCGCAAAGGCAGAGAGAACACTCTGAATAACCAGAACTGCAAAGGCAGAGAGGAAAACACTCTGAATAACTGTATCACCAAGCCTGAAGAAAGCAAGAAAAGAGAGGTATAAATGGGCACAGAGCACTGAAGCTAGAACACAACAGGAAGGGAAACCTCCCCACCTTTCTACACAAGACTAACTCTTCTGAGCCTATACAGTTCTGCTACATATTTGGTTAAGAATATCCCGCTTCCTATATACACCATTTGCTTGTTGCTCCTATTTAAGATTTTTAAATTTTTTAAATATCTGAAGTTTTTGTTGCTCCAGTTACTCCAGATTTGCCACCAGATAAACCAGAGTCTCAGAAATGCTGGTTGGAGGGGATGTCTGGAGGCCATTTAACCCAACCTCCCACTCAAAGCACGGCTAGCTGGGGCCTTGTCTAGCCAGACCAGGAAAAACCTCCACAGATGGAGATCCCACAGCCTCTCTGGACAACGTGCACCAGGACTGTGCTGCCTTCTAGAGAATTTTTTTTTTTTTAACCTGAAGCTTTCAAGCTGCAATTTGTGGCCATTGTCCTTTGTTATATCATCTGGCACTTCTGAAGAGAGCTTGGTTCTATTATGTTTGACACTAGATATCCTTTAAGGAATTATAAGCAGCTATTCCAGCTTCCCTTTTCCTCCTCTTTGTCAGACTGAACAAACCAATTTCTCTCTGATTTTCTTTGTATAACATGTGCTATAGGTCCCTGACCATTCTGTAACCCTCTACTGGACCCTGCCTGTTTCTCCTCACCTCGTTTGAAGTGGGAGTCTAAAATGGATGCAGTATTCTGGATGTGGCCTTGGCAGCACCAAGTAAAAGGGGATTATAAATTCTCTCCACTGGCTCTGCTTCTCCTTATATATCCCAGTACATGTGTTTGTTGCAATAAGGCAAAAAGCAAACTGTTCAGATTCAGCCTGGCACTGACCCCTAGGTCCCTTCAGTAGGGCTAATTCTCAGGCAAGTGCTTTCCAGCCTGCACGTGGCTTGTCATTCCTAGATGCAGAGCTTTTGCCTTCTCCTCATTGAACTTCATGAGGCTCCTGTTGACTCAGTCCTCAAGTTAATCCAGGTTTGCCTTGATAAGCCTTTATGCCAAAGTTCACATTCCTCATGTCAGCCATTTCCCCTAACTTTGTGCCATGTAAAAAGTTTGTTCTGTGTCACCATCCAAGTCACAGATGATGATGCTGAACACTGTGGGCCCCAGCACTCATCTGCTAGCGTGCTGGGTACCCTCTCTTCAGCAGCTGCCTGCTGGGCATCTAGCGACTGATCACTGCCCTTTGAGCCTGACAGCCCAGACAATTTTCTACCCAAATAGCAGTCAGATTAGAAAGCCAGGGTCTCCTCAGCTACCAAATGAGAACACTGTGGGAGACGGTGTCAAAAGCCTCACCAAAGTCAAGGTATATTACCTCCACAGCTCTTCTCTCATCTGCAGAGCCAGTCATTTTGTCGGAGAGGCAATCAGGTTATTCAAGCATGATTTGCCCTTGAATGCCTGCCGTGAACACTTGCAGTGCCTGAATGCAGCTGGCCTCACAGTCTTTACGTTTTAACACCTGCAAACTGACAATCTCGGTCCTGCAAGGCTGTTGAACACCAAACTGGTGTTGAAGTGACACAGCCAGCACCTGCTGCACTTCAGGACATCATAGATATGTATTCATTTTTTCAGAGCACTGTTTCTAGGGGTGGCAATAGACTCTGTAAGATCATACATGCAAATTAACAAGCAATAACAGAAATATTGAATCCCTAAATACCTCCACATCTGATTCCTTGGGGCTGTCTTTTCTTTCCCAAATCAAGCCTTAAAACTAAACCAAATTAACCTGAAAATACTGAGTAATAAAACAGAAAGTGTTTTCAGAGTCATTCAGATGTTCTAAACATTAGTTATGAGACATCCAATTAAAATAATTCCTTAGTGTAATCTTCTGTGAATAAATGACAATATCTATTAATGTTTGCAGGGGCATAGAGCTATACACAATACATGTACATCTTAGACAGGTTTCCAGGTCACATAAAGGTATATCACAGTAATTACTGATAGTATTTTCAGTAATACCATAGTCTCTATTAAGATATTCCACATGCAGCATTTTCAAATACCAGGTTTCATTGTTTCCATTTAAAATAGCATGTTTTGAAATTGTGGCAGGGGTACCAGATGAGACATGCATTTCTATCTTCCAGAGGCAAAGACAAACAGATCAGTTTATTGACCATTAAAGGTCAAAGCATAAATCAATCATTTCACTAATAAGTTATCTTCAAGCAATAGCTGTATAAGGAACAGAAGAACATTTAGCTTGGTATTCTCTGCACAGATATTTCAAGAGAAAAGGCTCAGGATGACATCCTGATTCCCATCGGTCCTCTGAGAACAGAGCTATAAGATGCTGGGTAGCTTAGAGCTCAGTGCTGTAACATGCAGGTGCTAGGCCAGCCAGCAAATTAATTACATATATTGTATGCTGTCAGTTGAAGGAATGGACCTTTAAGTGCATTTGTATTATTTGCAAACAAATTTCCTATCATCTTCTCTGTTGAAGACATAGAATGCATCACTTTTTCCAGCTTTCTGGTTGTTTATGTTTTTTCTTTCTAAATATTTCTGTCCATAGGACTATTCTAGGTACACCTGTGCTTTCACCTCTGGACCCACTACTGATCCTGAGGAGATGCAATGGTTAGTTTCTCCTTTTCTATTGTTTTTACCTGTACGTATTTTCGTTTGCTGTTTTGTCTGTTTGCTTGTTTTATACAGGTATGCTGACATTCTGGGTATGCAGTCACAACTATCAAGTAAACAGTGATTGCAATAGTTAATTCTATCAGAGAGTATCCTTATCATTCAAACACCATTATTTAGCAACAGCTGCCACTTTCCAGCACCTGTGATATAAGAACACATTGCTGGAGGACAAATAACGTGTCATAGCCAGAGAGGAGGAAGAAAGTGTAAAAGCCAGAAGCTGCCACAAAATGAATTTGCAGTTTATTAAGTGCATGTGTTGTTAAGCAATACCCTTCTTCCTCTTCTGAAAGTTATGACCAAAGCTGACTCTTGGAAATTGTGCATATGCCAGAATAAAGCACCATAAAATCTCTCTCCAGCCTAAAAGGCATCATCGTCTTGCTGTTATGAAGAAGACGTAGTCTTAAGAGGAGGAATAAGTAGGTACCACTGAACTGCTGTTCATTGTTAGGTGTGACATGAGGATAACATTGGTTTTCCAGTTCTGTATAAAAATATGGTAAATATAAAGTATTTGGCAACTGTAACAAAATTTCTAGTAGAGAAACTGTATTTGAAGTCCTTACGTGCAGAACCTACAGTCAGGAGGTTCTGCTTAACAGCTAAGAAATGCCGCAAAATATGCTGAAGTTTAACATCCATTATTTATATATTTATTTATTTATATTATTTATAGTTAGCTCACTGCAGAATGGTGCCTTGGACAGAATTTGCTGGCTAAAATCAAAAACCCAGCCAGGCCTAGTGAAATAATATATTTATTTGTTCATTTTGGAGAAAATTTTAGGAAATCAAGGATGAGTAGTTGTTTACTGTTTTAGAGATATACCAGGCACCTTAATAACCAGTGAGATACAGAAAATGGAGTGGTCATTGCACTAAGGGTACTCACAGAAACAATCCTAGTGCCAGCCAACCTTAAATGTTTTTCTGAACGCTGAATCTAAGACGGCCATAAGTCTCCTACAATTTGGTAACAGATCTGATGAAAAAGGCTTGCTTTACTTGATAAATAACTGGGGTTCAATGATCCACTTTAGCTGTGGGAAGCTGGCATGAAGTAGCAAAGCAGAAAGTTGATACAAGAGCACTGTTGTTTTGAAAGATCAATGCTGAGAGGAGGTTATGGCAGAATTTCAGCAGACTAATTAGTTATGTTAGTAGTATATCCCAAAGAGCTTGTGTCAGATAAAGAATGGATGTTCTTTTCAAATGAATCATCTATTAATCACCTGGAAGAAGGAGTAAACAGCACATTAATTAAATTTGTAGATGATTTCAAAATGGGAGGTGCTGCAACAACCTACACAGAGTTAAGACAAAAAGCCTGTAGTGATTGAAAATACAAATTGGCAGTCAGTCGTGAAGTAGGTTCTATCTAGAAAAGTAAAAGTGAATGCATGTAAGACAAACAAGAAAACATTCGGTAGGAATACCTGCACAAAAATGACCTGAGGATAATAATTGTAATGTGAATGTGTAACAGTGTTGCAGTAAGGAAAAAAATAAGCTTCATTTCATAAAGCAAAGAACATTGTAAACCAGAAACCCCTTCTATGACAACATACTGTGCTCACTTCTACATTAAAAACCTGAGCTGAAAGGAATTTACAAAAAAGTAACAAAAAGTGACTATGAGAGAAAATTAAACTTGTGAGAGAAAATAAAAAGAATTCTGGCTTACAGAAAGAGCTTGGATCAATGAAAATCAAGAAAAAATGGGTCTTTCTCTAAAAACTTTATGGAATTTACATCAAGAAAGGTGAGGTTATATCTGAGGGTCTGAGATAGTGCAGATGAAAGGCAGCCCTTGTTCCATTTGCAATTTTATTACTACTAAATTGTGTGACATCAGGAAAGTCAGATTGCCTTTATGTCCCTCAGTTTCTTCATCATTTTTATAGGTATATGTATATTATAAGAATATTTTCTTACTGCACAGACAAGTTGCAAGGCTTTAATTAACCAATCTTGATTTAAATTATTTTAAAAAAATAATTGAAAATATAAACAGTAGAATGAAAATACACGGGGTGAAAAACAAAATATGTCTGAGATACTTTCTCGTACAGAACTGTTAAGATCTGGATTGTTTAAACTGCTTGAAAGAATGAATTAGCAACCTTGTGGTTCAAAGGTTTAGGGATATTTGATTTACGTTCTCATTTAAAACCTATGATTTCCGTCTCTGTCATTCTGGGACAACCATCCTTTGCATATTCATCCCCCTGTGAATAATACGTGTGAAGTCTTTCTATGTCACTAGAGAGAATTATGTATTTGGTTAAAATATGGCAATGCAGGACAACTCTGCAAAATCTGACTACAAATTTTCTTTTCAGCAAAGTGTCTTGAGTCTAATGTCAGAAATGTTTCAAGGAGATGCAGATTTGAAAACAAGATGTGTCATTCGGAGAATGAATACGCAAGTCATAATTGTCTTTTTTGGTAGCAGATGGGGTAGGGGATAGTATTTTTCAGACCACATTAATCTATCTCTTGAATTCTAATTGCTAAATCTGTTTTCAACCTTTCTTCATATCTTACCTAAGAAGAGATGTCAACATTAACAAGAAAGCCTGACGATCCATAAGCATGTTATATGTTCAGCAGTTAAAATATGACAGAGATTGACACCAGCATCAGAAAAAGTTCTATTTATTAATTTTCTCTGTGTCTAATCTCAGAATCATGCTTTCACAAGGAATGTGGCCTTAAAAGTGCTCTACTCTCGAGGCAATTCTAAACCATTCCCCAAGTTCCTTCTGAAATGGCACTGAACTCTTTGGAAACAAAACCAGATTATCTTCTTTCCCCGAGTCATAGGAACTGGGATTATTACTATAAACTTTGAGCTGCCCTGGTTTACTCAATAATTAAATTGACAAACAAACAGAAATGAGTCTTATGTTGAAGGTAACTTCCCTCCAAGAAGGAACAGCATAGTAACGGCTAGATGGTAAAGATTCAAGGATAGAAATGATGTCATCCACCTTTATTATTCAATGAACTATTATCTTATTAGAAAATGTGGGCTGTTTCCGCTTAAAGCACAGTACATCTAGGTAAAACCTAGATCTATTTCCTGAAGAGACTTCAGGTCAATGCCCCAGCACTATATAAATGTGATACTCCATTAACTCACACATGTTTTGCAAACAGAAGCTGAGAAGAAACCTTTTAGCTGTTGCAGAACTTGCTGTACTTGTTCATAGATGGTCTATTAGTGAATTTGATAGTGTGCTGTTTCACTGGGTAGTCTAATGAAGTCTTTTAAATAGACTAAGTGGCAAGGCAATGGTGGGAGCAGGTCTGGCCCTTTCCTAGGAGTCTGAAATCTGCATCGGTACTTTGATGTTTTTATGTCACAGCTGACAATAAGCAGACAGCCAAGCACTAAGCTACCGAGTTCTTCCTTCTCCAAATTTCCACCTCCTAATTTTGTTACTCTCTTGATAGTATTTTGGTTTTGTCCCCAAGAGTTACTTGCCGTACTACATGGCCAGACCACTGAATGTTCACCTCTCTCTCTCTTTCTATCCCTTCCTCCCATTTCTTTTGTATGAAGAAACCAGAGCACGCTTTTGCTGATTTAACAAGCTAAACCAGTTTAGTTGGTTTAAAGTTGGCTGATGGTATGCATGACCATCACAGTAGGATGACTTTGTGGTTGATCCTAAACTTCAACATCTATAAATTCTTGAACAATATGAGTTTAAATATAACCAGCCTAAAAATACTCATCGTATTAATGAAGGAGATTTCACGTGAGAAGGATATGTAAAGTCCGAGTAGCAAAAGGAGATTTTTAAAAAGATGGAAGGAAAGAACCCATACCTAGGAACACTGAGGTCCTGTATACATGTTGTATGCAAGGAAAACAAAGGTCACTTATTCAAACAAGAGTAACTTCAGGAAGTATCTTTTAACTCTTTGCAAGCAGAAGTAACTTAAAATTTTCCCTTTTCATTGGCATCTTAGTCTTTTTAATGATTTTCAACATTTTGATCTAAAAATGTTCTTTTTACAAAGATGCCTTGCTTTGCCCTTTGATCTGTGCACCCTATAGCCATCAGAGAATTATCTTGCTACCAGTGTGTCTAGTAATGGTACAACACTTAAAATGCAAGATCAATATTAATCTCCTTATGTTAAAAGAAAAAAAAAAGAAATAAATTTTCTGATGCCACGAGCAAAAATACTGAGCAAGCAAGAAACAAGAAATAGCACATGGCCACAGTATTAACTTTTAAAATTCACACGGGCATTAACAGCACCACACAAAGTCACAAGCCTCAGTTTGAGACCTGCCAATAGAATGTCCAGAGATACCTTCTTTTGTACACCTATAGCACTGCATCAGGGATGCATAAATCATCCCCGTAAAGGGTCACTGGGTCAGTGCTTTTGCCCCCTAATGCTGTATTTGTTTTTATTCCAGAGATTGCATAAAAAGCCTCTCACATCACTGTTAGTGCTAACTTAAATTGGATTATTGCTTTCCTGGGTAAGCTTAAAGTAGTAAAAATAAATGTAATACAGATTATCGGTAAGGGCATTGCCAGTCTGCATAGTAACACATTTTCTATTTAAAGAATTTGTAAAAAGCAGCATTAGAGAAGCAAATTGAAGAGATTAAGACATTTAGAAATCTAGTCAAACCAGGAAACTGCTATTGTTTATATGCTGTGCTAAGATTATTTCCTTTCAAGCTGTGCATTTGAAGGCCTAATTACAGATACTCCTTGCATTCTGAAGTTTCTTTCAAGTTGAAGAAGAAAAGCAGGTGCCAGGAGGAGGGCCGATTTACATACTACATAATACTCAACAACAACAAAAACTTTCTGCTAGTAAACAATCCTCAGGTAACAGCTTTCTCCTGCTCATGCCTTTAGATGATCTACCAGATCCTGCAAACTTTGACAAATACCTCCATTGACTACAATGGCAATAAAGCCCAGCGGATCGCCCAGCGAGGGACCTTTGCTGAGGCAGCCTTCCTCAGGCCACGAGGTTTCAACACCTATCCATATTTTCACAGGACTAAGGCCACCATAAATGTACAGTCAGTTCACATCTGTCCTTCTCTCACCTCTAATCTTCCCTTCCTCTTGTGCATCACTCTTCTTCCATGTGCCTCTTCAGAAACAGATGAACAAACCCGTTTCCTCCTAGGCACACCGCTACAACAGTGATAAAGTTTTAGCATGCAGCCTACTGATGTGTAAAGTAGAAAAACAGATCACACTAGAGAAGCACATCTCTCAGCAATGTAACTACATAAATCACAAGCATAGTCCAGGTGAAGATGAGGGTAAGGAGTTTTATTTCAAAGCACTTTTTTAAAAAAATGGTGGGCACAACATTGCTTTGGCTTGCTGCATTTTATTTTATGCATTAGTTGAAAATGCAATTGAACCTTATGCAAAGGCCTGGAATCAGGCTTGCGTATATTTAGATCCAGCACAGACTTATCCTTGGGCTAAAAACTGAACAAGGATTTTTCTGGTTTTATTAACTGTGATGGATTTCAATGCACGTGAAAGAAAGCAGCTCAGAAAAACAGTCACATTAAGGAAGAGAATGTAGGAATGTAAGATGCCAGAAAATCCAAATAAATTACTGTTCTTTTAGGGTTCCCTGTGAACAGCGAAGCATGGTATTATTGTCTCTCTGGCAAGAACAGTATTGTCTCTCTGGTTCTGTTGTTAGAACTTGTCGATTATTACTTTGAACTAACACTAATATTTTTCTCCTTTTCAAGAACTATGTAAAATCAGACAAAACCAGAATTCAGGCACAGTCAGACTTCTCAGACCAGGAGAACCTTACTTTCACAAGAAGCATTATTAAAGGGCCATTTGAAAACATTTTCCTGTTTCTCTTTCACTTTCCAAAGCCTCTCCTAATATGGTGATATTTTGTTTTGGCGTAAAAAGAAGTACTTATAGAAAGGTATGCAGATTTAATAAGGCAGGTCCTGAACCAGTGATCACTTCTATACAGAGATTGCATGACACTAAAACTGCTAAAAATACTAATGATATGCCCATAGTTATTCAAGGAGTGTGATACCGTGACTATAAAATGTGAGGGGAAGAAAAGTCTGTTGTAGGGTAATTTCCAGTATAACAGCTGTATAAATTCTTAATTTAAATTTACTTAATGATTGCTTTAACATTTCATTTTAATTTAACAGAGAAGCTGTCATGTAGGGAACCCTACCCTGCAAGGCATTTTATTTATCCCTATCTTTAATTATGTCACCATACAACTTGCTTGAGAAGCCAGTGTCTGGCAGTGGACTGCTGAAAAAAATATAACACATTAAAATAACTTCAGCTTCAACACAAGCTTCCACAGAATGCTAATTTATTTGTTTCAGTCCAATTATTGGCATTTGCAGATATATCTGTGCCCAGTGTAAAGAGTGTGACATAGACATAGATTGGCTGATATTTAAATAGTACAACTGTGTATCTGTTAAATAATATCTTTAAGACAATAGAATGAACAGAATGAAACTGAATCTTTACAATGTCTTAGTAATTGGTATTGATGAAACGATGGCTATGACAAAAAATGAGAAGAGTGGTTAAGGAGGAATGCGTTGGAGGACTCTGCTTATTAATGCCATTTTGAGAACAAATCCCAGGAAGCATCTTAGAGACAGGGATGTGTGGTACTGGGGATACCTCAATAACCTATTTGGAAAACTGTTACTAGCATCACTCAACTCTCCATTTCTTCTCCCCTGTCTCCAAACTGTTCTTATGCTGCTGTGATTTTTCAGACATGGCGTTTCAAGCTCCACTTTGGCACAGAAAAGTGCCATGTGTTGTATAGGGTGCACTATACAACTGGGGAGTAGTTAAGAAGGTTGTTTGATTTAGCCAGCATTTTGCCTCTGAAATGTTGCCATTCCCATTGATTGCATTGCTGGGAAGAAGAGTCTAAAAAGTAAACTCCAAGCATGATCAGATTCTGGGTTAATGTGGCAAAACTGGACTTAGTAGGATGTGGAAATGTAATGAACCTCATTAAACATGGAATGTTCACTGGGTGAAGTTTCCAGTTAATAGAAACAAACAAAAAGGATCTCCTCTCCTATAAATATAAATTAGATGAGAATGATCAAGCCTGTGTACCTTGACTTAGTCTTAAAATCCAATGTGTGGATAAATAAATCATAACTTTTAGGAGCTGAATGCCAGCATGCTTACAAATGCAGTGGCCTTTTAAAATATCAGATTGTGTATATTTTGGTATCAAAATAGGAACCTGAATCTCAAAGATAGACTACATATAGGTAAAAGATGGCTTCCGGGCATCGGACAAAAACCAGGACTAATTTCACAGCTGTAGCTCTCCACTAGCTGTAGCTTTCTTCAGTAGGCAGCAGATCCCACCTAGCTGGATTTGGGCAGAGCCCAAAAATGATCCCGAGATATCTGAGACTCTGGGATCCACTCCCTATAGCCTAGAAGCATGTTCAGCCAGTACTGAAACTTCATTAGGCACTACAGAAGGTGAGACAGGTTCCCCCTGCAAGTTATTTAATAAGAGCTTAAATTAATATGTTATTTATTTGTAGGAGTGCCAGGAAAGTTATGGAGATATATACAACAGCAGACACCAAAAAAACATTACTTTCCTGGGAATGTTTGAGATTTGCTTGTAAAGCTGATCAAAGTGTTGACATCTGAAACTTGTAAAAATTCAAAATGCAGTGCTGATGCTTTTCACAAATTCATAGAATTTCACAGTGCCATAAAATATACTATTGCAAAAAACTTTGTAATAACTTGTTTCCTCATTTTTAAATGCAAATGTTGGATTTTTCAGTTGAAAATAACCTTTTGCAAGCATTTGAAATCCTTCAAAATACTTGAATCTACTGAAATTCAAAACTAAATCTGTATAGCATTCTGTTGACATGAAATACATATTTCAGCTTGAAATCTTGCTTCTTGCTTTGTGTGGTGATTGAAACAAAGTGTTTCCTTCAAGGAATTGCTTCCAGCTTTTGAAAATTAAACAACCCAAACGGTTGTTATTTTCTTAGCCTTAAAGCTACTTGCTCTTAGGAAGTAGTAAACTTCTTAGTCTGTAGTCCTTCACATGCAAGCTTGTAGTATTTTTCCCCTCTAGAGATTTTACATGCTCCAAAAACTAGTTCATATCAAGCAGAGATCACCTCATCTTACAGCAGTTACTCCTTGGTGCTACCAAACTTCGATTCAACTTGTATACAAGAAGTATGTGTAAATTGATGCCTTCTTAAGATGCACACCCCTGTGAAAACGCTTCAGTGTGAGAGGATAGAAAAAGCAGAAAACAACAGAATTTATTTCCTCAGCACAGTTTTAGTACCTGCATAGTCAAGTTGCTCTTATCGGAGCAAAAATTAACTCACATACGTTGTACCCACTCACTGAACTTAGTACTCAACAACTACCTCCTGTTGCCTTTTTTTTTTTGCCATAATCTTGCTGAGATTTCATTGACTGAAAATGTCCTACATTACTGAAATGAGCTGTTTTCACCTCCTTCCTTCTTCACATATGTCTAATGTTTTCACTACAAGTGTAAAGGACAGCCTTTTAGCTGTGTGTTGATGAATTTTCTAACTCAGAAATAGCAAATGGCTTCTAGATGCTCCCATGATACCACAAAACAGTATCAATTCACAGTAAATAATTTCACTGTTAATAATTCCAATGTTAAATTAGTAACCTGACATTAAAGAAGATACATTTCAGGCCTTAAGGCTTGTTGTTCATTTTGTTAAAATTCTTGGTATAGCTTCAAAGCACACTTCAAGTAGCAATGGTGTCCACCATCTGTCTCCCCACTAATATGAAGACTATCTTCCACAAAAGCTGCATCAAGTTACCCATCTAAGATTGCTCCTGTAAGATATATACTGTCCTTTATATGACTGGAGTCAGATAGCTCGTGGCGCAGTAGTTTTGGTCCTACCTCTCTCTCTCCCCCCCCATTACTTTTTCCAGCTAATCTCCTGCTCTATGCTTTGCCCTTACAATATCCCTGCTGTTAATGATAGGTAACTGACCTGCACATTGCTGAAACAGTCAGCTGACGTTTCAGTGATATATCATTCTGAATGCATGAAGCACACAGGTTGCAACTAGAAGAAAATGAAAGAATTTGTTTCTGATAAAGCTTGTAAATTAATCTGCACGTACCCCAGAGTAAAGTGAACATGTGATGCATGTACAATAAACTCATTAAGTAAAGCCATTTCAGTATAACTTGGAAAAGATGGGAAAGTTGAAAATAAAGATCCCAATTTACGTAAATACCTCAAGAGGTGAAAGAGTGAGAACTGTATCAGTAGTATTCAGAAAAAGAATCCATTAAAAAAATTATGGAAAAGAGTGAAATTTAGTGTTCCAGTATACTTAGGAAAATTGGAACATTTCAATAATCCAGGTGCCTCTATCTTTTGAGCCATGCATTTTTTTAAGACCCAAAATTTCAGACACGATACCTGAATGTTCACGCACTGTACCAGCAAGCAAGAATACTGCAGTATGGATAATCTAGTAGAGTTTGTATCTTGATGATCTGCTTTCATTTTGCCTGTAGCAGTCTGAAGCAGCAACTGCTCTTGTTGCTGCCGTGTCACATCTAACAACAGTTGCGCTGCAAGCATGGTGTTACGCTAACCAGCTTGCCTGCAGAGCACTTGCCAGCCCACTCCAGCACCGCATGGGGCTGCCCACACAGGGACTGACTGTTACTCCTTTCCTCGAGCACCTACACAGACAAGCAGCACTATGGGAGTGCAGGCAGCATGTTTATTTTTACCCCTCAGCTATCAGTACAGAACGAGAGCTAATGTACAGCAAGCGGGGAAGACTTCAGAAGTGATACCCGTGTCACATCTTTCCTATCTTCTTCCTGAAGATCTGGTAGCTCTGATTTATATATGCAATTTTCATAGTTACCACTAAGTATAGCACAAGTGGACCTTATTATGCCTGGTTTTTAAACTGTCTCTAAAAGTATTCTTATGGCACATAAGCATATAGTTCCCTTCTTTCCCTAAAGGATCTATCTTACTGCTAAAAGTGACATTCCTATGACGCTAATCCCAGAAAAAGAGCCATTTCCATATTCTTCTGATAAACCACAGAGCAGAGGTAAAAGAAAAAAAGGAAACTTTAATTTAAAATATATTCTAATGCGTCTTTGACATAAGCAGAGATACAGGGACAGAGATACAGTGGTTTTTATTCACAAACTATTTTTCAAATATTCCAGGATCCTTTTCATTATATACTCTTTTAAATTTTCTTGTAATTTCTCAGTTGTTTGGACACACGGGCAAAAGAATTAAGAAACGAAGAGCAGCAAAAAGACAGCAATGCCTGTGTATTACAGTCATGAGATTAATCTAAAAAAATGTATTTCTGCATTTAATGAGGGTTGAGGACAACAAATGAGAAATGATAAGACTACAGTCCCTATTATCCGGGGTGCTGACATCATGAATACCCTTGGTTTTTAGCTTGGTTTTTACATACAGTCCCTAGTTTTGTTTCTTACAGCATGGTTTTGTCCTTGCTGTGTGTCAGGTGAGCACCTACCATCAGAGTAAGAATCATGTACAGGTAACAGAGCCTCTGACAACTGATTGTCAGAAAACTGATGTCTTTCATCAGTGTTATGGACTGAGGCCGAGTCCTTTATTGATCCTATTCTTGTCCATATGCATATGAAGCATCTTCAGTCGCAGGATTTTTAGTATTTGTAATTCAGTAATTTTAGTTATGGGTTAGTATTTTTAAATCTTGGCTACTAAGTTCAGAAGCATTTTCCATCATAAAATATTAAAAACATACAGTATTCAGAGCTTCAATGAAGATTAAATGTCATTTTAATTCAACAGGACGGCATTTTTTTCAACAAGCATAAGATAATAATTTATCACAATAGGGCTTACTTGCCTCAATATTTTTAACGTCTTCTTTCCCACAAAATACTACAGAAAAAAAACAGAGGATGGCTTTTGTAAAAGAGGCAGATAAAGCACAAAGGGACCTTCAAGAGTGTTTTAGATGTTTTGCTCCTATATTATGTTCCTCGGGGTGGAATTTATCTGAACAAACGTGTAAGTCCACAGTATAGGCATCTATGTCTGAACTAATTGCCCTCTCTGATCAATATAGAAAAATAAGCACTTCAGGGAGAGATTTTTCCTGACCTATTTGAGGCATAACCTTTAGGTCAGCATGACTTGCACCTATCATTCCCTACCGACCACCGAGGGAATCTACAGGCGTAGCCTACACAGTAGGCACCTAACACTCAGCAAGGCAAATTCTGCTGTTTTGCAGGAAAAGCACTGGATCCTTGCCCTCTCAAAGCCTGCTTGGATTTGGCTCTACCTAGACAACATGCTTTCTACTGAGCTTCATTTGAGAGTGGGTCGTGTCCGCCTGTTCCAGCACAGGAGATCAGCTTGTCCTTTGCTTTGCAGCTTCATAAACCTGATGCTGCTGGTTAGATTGCATACTCCATTGATCATCTGCACTTAGCAAACAAAGCTATGGAAGAGCAGAGAGGACAAGCCATCCAAATGCACGAAGTGTGCTTCCAGGTGCAGGCAGCATGCAGAAGACACCAATTCCCACAGCGCTTTCAGTACAGGACTTGACCAGCTTACAGGAATTTGCACCCCTGGCTGGAAACTATTCTTACTACTGAGCCAAACCTTCCTTTCCAAGTTCTGTAGGCTTGCCACCTCTCCCCTTTTGGTTAATTTTTAAAAAATAATTTATTTTGATCTAATGTAATTTACAAATTTTGATGTAATATGTGAAGCTGATGAACAGTAATCTCAGTGCAAATCTTAGTGGATTAGACTCTAAAATCTTTTGTAGGCAATAGAGATTCCTCATAGGTTATTATCAGCTCTGATAAGATTTGGATCAGCTGTAGAATATTTTATTTTCAAAGTATTTCCTGTCAAATATAAGGTAAGGGATCTTTTATCAAGAATCTCTGTAAAGTTTAGAAACTTGTGCCAGATGTCCAGCAAAGGCTTGCAAGCTGTTGCATACTACAAGCTGGCAGATGTTACCTTTTTATAAGGCTTCTAACTGCTCTAAGGTCTGTGCTTTGGCAAGTGCAGAAGGTATGTTGTATGTTAAAACAGTAGATGGATTACACAGAAACTGTGGCCCTGCTAGCACTGTTACAGCCGAACAGTTGTGAAGTTTTAAAAGCCCACCTGTCCTGCAATGGATTTTTCTTTTGATGGGTAACACTGCAAAGCAACACTGAATTCTTGTAACACAAACTAAGAGAACAAAACCAAATACCACCACCTTACCTGGAACTAAACCGCAAAATATCTGTTATCCCAGCTTTTGTATCGTGGAGCTGTCACAGATATGACAGCACTAGAATAAAATGAGTAGTTGTATAAATTGCACAGATTATGCTATATCTATTTGACTTTCCCACACTCCTTAGAAGTCTTCTGCCTCCCAAACAGGTCTGTGGAAAAGGCAGACCTTTCTGATTCCCTGCTTCCAAAAAAACAAAGAAACAAAACAAAAATCATCCTGTGAAAACTGTGCCCTTTCACATTCGAAGTAAGCAAAGCATGAAAAAAATATCCTGCTGAAAGTCCATCCTTCACCCACTGACCTTGACAGCACCAGCGTGCAAGTGGGCTCCTGTGCTGCTGCACTTCCCCTCTGCAGAAGTCCACAGAGGTCAGTGCAGCTCCAGGCCTGAGCTGGGACTCAAGCTGGGCTGGCAGGCTGGGCAGCAAGGGTGGGAGGAAGGGAGAGCAGAGAGGAGACGACTTCCATTGGCCATACAACTGAACCTCAGTGTATTCCAATTTCCAACATCTCCCTTATTTTACTTTCCATGCTGCTTTTTTTTTTTTTTTTTTGCCAGCTTTAATGAGATGGTTATACCTGGCTACAAGAGGTCATCTTGGAGAAGAGTTCTTACTTGGTTAGATAGCGACTTCACAAAACACATTCTTGTCAGCTCAAATGTCAAGGATATTCATAAACATTATTTTTCTCCAAGTTCTTTTATAAACTGTGCAAGAAAAGAAAAGGGAGCACAGGGTTTCTGGGATGCTAGCTATTCTGGCAGGTATTGGTTTGGAGGATTATCTTTGAAACTTTTTTCCCTGCCCTGTAATTTACATGGCTGCTGCTGGTAATGACTGTAAGGAATATAAGTAGCACTAATGGGTATGGATCACTGTTCTCCCAGACTGTAAAAAAAAAGGAGCATGGGGAATGATGACCCTGTAAGACAGATCAATGCAGCTGCAGATTGGTTATTATGCTATTCAGGTTATTTTCCTTAAATGGCATCATGCCTCACACATTCTGCTGAAGGCTATCCATACCCATTCAAGTTCATGACAGCTATTCTTAGACATTCTTTCATTTTTAGCACCATTACCAAGGCTACTACTGTACTTTTTTAATGAGAATGAGACAGTGTCTCTTTTATTAGGTTCAGATCTATTTAGCTTAGATTAAAATTATTTGCTATGATTTTCCTAGAGTTATTCAAAGGATTATTGAGAAAATGTCACTGCACAGCTACTTGCCTCCTCATTAACATTCATGACAAAACCTTCCGGTAGGGCTGGTTTCGGCTGCTGATGGAGCAATACTTAAAAGAAATTGGCTTGTCTGTGAAACAGCTGCTCAGCAAAGCCACTATGCAAGGGAATCGGTGATAATAAGATGATACTATTACAGCTACAGTGGGAGCATAATATATTTTAAGCTTCTTTGAGGTATGCAGTGGGGGTCCAAGAATTGGAGCACAATTGCTTGTCTATTGCTAGGAACAAGAAACAGCTGATCACCACGTGTCTGCTTATTTGGATTAGTCCTACCCAAACCTTGAGGAAAAAGAAAAATCCATATCTTCTGGTACTCTTCAATTCCTGTGTGTTTCCTGTCTTTTGGAATTGGTTTTTGTTCCTCTTCCTAGTTTTTGGAAGGGTTTGTGAGTCCCATTGCTGAAACCGATATTGGATTCTTTGTTAGGAACATTAAGCATCTCCTGTTCCAAAGGAATTTTTCTAATTTCAAGGCTTTCTTTCTTAGGCAGGATTCTCAGGAGAAGATTCCCTGGATCCCCATGCACTAACTAGTGGAATTGCAGGCATTGATTTTTTTGAAATGACCGTCCAGTATGGCAACGCAATGGCAAATACATAGATGTGGGCAGTACAGATGCAAACATTTGCACATAAGGCTCAGCCAAGACACAATTGGCAGCTGGTATTATGTTGTATAGTGACTCATGCTAATTCACACCATTGTCTAGAATATGAAAACCAAATGAAAAATACTATTGTCAGACCTTTGGCTCTGAGACATCTTCAAACATCACATACTATGAGGAATAAAACACTTAGGGAAAAATGAATCTAGAAAAATGGAGCAGTTAAAGGTCCCAATACAGTGACAGCCCCTTAGAAATGAAGAGAACAAATGAGTATGAAATAAGTAAGATTGTACAGGGCTTTAGGATGCAAGAACTAATTGCCAGTTAAAAGAAAGACATCATTTCTTCTGATCATAGCAGGTTTCAAAAAACTTAATAGTTTCTAAAGTCCTTGGTTATGAATTTCGTATTTACCTTCTTCGCTTATAGTGCTTACAGAAATTAGTTCTTGTAGATTTGGAAAGTACTGCACTTCAGGTAAAATGGAATATAAAAATGACATAGAAATGATGTAGGAACACTGCTAGCAGGCTGAGGGAGGTGAACCTTCCACTCAGCTCAGCACTGGTAAGGCCATATTTGGAGTGCACAGTCCAGGTCTGGGCTCCCCAGTACAAAAGAGATGTGGACATACTGGTGCAAGTCCAGCAAAGGGCGGTAAGATGATCAAGGGTCTTGACCATCTGTCATATGAGCAGAGCCTGAGAGAGCTGGGACTCTTCAACCTCAAGAAGAGAAGGCTCAGGAGGAGCTCATCAATGTGTATAAATACCTGGTGGGGGGACTAATGAAGATGGAACCAGGCTCTTTGCAACAGAGCCCAGTGAAAGATCAAGAAGCAATGGTCACAAATTAAACAATAGGAAGTTCCATCTAAACACAAGAAAGCGCTTTTTCACTGTGAGGATGGTCAAATACTGGCACAAGTTGCCCAGAGAGGCTGTAGAATCTCCATCCATGGAGATATTCAAAACCTGGCTCCACATGGTCCTGGGTGATCTGTGGTAGCTGATGCAGCTTTGAGCAGGGAAGGGGTTGACTAGGCCATCTCCAGAGATGCCTTCACATCTCAGCCAAGCTCTGAGTCTGTGATTCTGTGTAAGAACGTGTGTCTGATCAGAGGCTAAAGAGATAATGGCCAAGTTACAGCAGATTGAGTTTCCTTGTAGATTAGATCATGAATAGGAATCTGGGGCAAAATCCTGAAAAGGAAAACAAGACCTCAAATTACCTCTAAAAATGGAAATCAGAAAATTATTCCATCTATGCTTAAGTGTTTGGATGTAAGGTAGAAAGCAAATAAGATAAGAAAGGCAAGGCATATGAAGGTCAGATCAGAGTTCAACAAAGAGTTCACATACCTCTAGCAAGACTTATGTTGCAAAGATTAGCATTACCCTAAGACATGCCTGGTACAGCAAAAATAAAAGTTGCAAAAATCTACAAGAACTTCCATGTCCCTTTCAAGGGTTTGCAAAATTATATAAATGTCTTCACAAAAAAAGAGGCTGGCAGCAACACTACTTTAAATTAACTCCTCACAGGAGCAATGCTAATATACTGTCTATCTCAACATTACTTAAATGTGCATATATTCTGTTATTGCTTAGATACGCTGCTTTTGATAAACAGAGGTCCTGTATACAACTTCCATAAAATCATCACCGTTGGCTGCATTTATTTTGTTATTTGTGGTGTACTATCATCAAATGCCAGAATCATGTATCAGAACTCCCTTGTGCAATCAAAGCACCAAATTAAAACAACAACAAAAAAGATGATTCTTGAAAAGTTAAAACATTGATGTTATCTAACAATCCAATATTTGTTTTACACCAAAAAGTGATACCCTATTTTAAACTGCAACAAATCTAGCTGGTTCTATACAGAAAGACAGCCTATTAGGTGAATAGATTATTCCATTAATGTATTTGCCCTTCTGGAAAGATTAAGCAGTTTTTCCATATAAGTGAACATTTAAATAGTTTTATAATAGCATTAAAATACTGAAAGTATACAAAAAGATCAATTGATTTTGATAAGATTTTACATTGCAGATTCCCTTTAAAAGATCAATGATAATCCAGAAGAAATCACTTAGTCTTTTAATCCAACTTCCTGTGGAGCAGACCCCTAAGAATCCTAGAATGCAATATTTACAAGTCAGTAACTTTCAGCTATATACCTTACCATCAGTATTAAGACACAGAATTTCAGATTACTGAAAAAGCTATAATGTGCTTAAGCCCGTTGCAATATAAAAAGGCATCCAGCTGCCAAAGAATTAGTAAGGTACTATCCGAGCTCTGCGGTCAATAAGCCTAGCATTTTCAGTAAACTGCATCGCTCACTGAACACCAGCAATCGCCTTGGTTTCCTTCTGGAAAAAGAGAAGAGCCCTGTATGTGCCATAGATGGTTTGAAACGTCTGTTCTGCTTGCATACTCACCTTGTAAAACTGCACACAGCTTCTGGAATTTTTTTTTAAGTCCTTCAAAGCCAAGTAGTTTTTAAGAATCCACTACACAGAAAGTTCCAACTTCACATTAAAAAGGGAAGCAACCACAATTCAGAGTGCTACACAGTCATCTGCAGTCCTTCCAAGGACTAAGGACACTTTCTAAATTGTATTAGCATCTGATCTGCTGCTGGGGACTTTTCTCCAGCTCATCCTCATATTATACATTTCCCATTCCCTCCTTTTATAATTCATCTTCCCTTCTGTCTCATATTGAGAGAATCAATATTAGAAAAAAAAATGGATAAAAAGAATGATACAGAATTATCCTAAGGTGTTAGAGATATCTTCACCTTCTTCTGAATGTGACCTCAGAGTTTCAAAGTAAGCTTCCAACTTCAGGGATAACCTTTCCACCATTCTCCTACATGTGTGTCTATGCCCTGTCACCTGGGGTCAGCCAGCTTTACTGCACCTGTTTGCAGGCTTTCTACCTACGTACGAAGATGCAGCTCTGCAAAGATGCAGTGCTGTAACACTCTTTACAATGCCTATTTACACCTCTTTGTGCCAGACCCTTTCCAACTTACACATAAGCAGAAATGCTCAGGGGGACACTTTCAACACAAATACAGGTTTCGTATTTAGTTAAAGCCATGACTGATTATTCTGAAGCTCTTTTAGTCTTCGCTAATCTGCTGTTTACGAGAAAAGCTCAATACGGTGTGACTGGTAAATAAGGACATAACCATAAAGACTGTTTAATGCTCATTATTAAAGACAAGCATTTAGCAAATTGTGAAACTGAACCCTTGACCTTACAAAGATCTTACAAAGGCTGAGGACCAGAAGACATTGCAGTACGATTAGAAAAAAATACCCCCCCCCAAACAGTCCTTGTCAATTCTTTCTAGGTATAAAGGATATGTTCGATACTGTTTAAGTGCTTTGCATGACAATTCCTCTCAAATGCAACTGAGGCCTTAGTGTTTGGAAGCCAGAAGCCCTCTAAGAGACTCTGCATCACAAGAAAATCAGGCAGTAAAAAAGTACAGCCTTAAGGGTACAAAAAGGCAGAGTACAAAAAACCCCCTGTTTTACAATAACAAAAAACACAGGAGATCCACAGTTCATCTTGCAACAGTGAACATAATTGCAAACCTAAATTTTGCATTTGAAACTAGGAGACAAAAATTATAAACCTCTCTATGCATATCTAATCTCTCTTTTCAACATTAGCCAAGCCTGCAGGCGCTTAACAGTCCGATTCTTGATGTCATTGTAATTAAAGGCAATACTCACAAGGCTGATAAGCATACCAGCTGTAAATTAACCCTTATCTTAGCCAAACTGACAACCGCAAATGTGATACCCAACTGTAAAGAAAAGGACATTGAAATTTAATATGGATAACTGACTTTTCAATCCCATAACCTTGAAAATAAGTAAATTATATCCAGCCTACCGTCAAACTTCTTGTGCCGGGATACAAAAGTGGTGCGTACAAAGTGACTTGTCTCCTCCACTAAGTTTTCAAACTCCAGTTTGCTCTGTTGGCTTAACTTGTCCTCCATTTCTGAGGTGCAACATGTATATTCCTGAGGGCAGATTCTCAAATGTTCCCCTGGAATCACAAGGGAAAAGGAATTAGAAATAGTTGAATACAGATAGAAATGTGTCAGAACCAAATATATGTGATGTCTATTCAGTTAAGGAAGGTGGGCTACCCAAAGAGCTCTTCAAGGCTTGACTACTCGATTGGGAACACTTTGAATCTGTATCAACAATTTTTCCGTAGCTGGGCATTCCTCACACAGGAGGGGGGACACACTTTGAAGAGTTGTTTTGATACTTCAAAAGGTAGAACTGTCTCATGCCAAAAGTGATTCCTCATACTGAAGAAGCCTTCCTCATAAACAGACATATACTTAAAAATTCAAAGACAACTGCTTGCTTTCTGTTTGTATACAAAATGCCTGGAGAAATACCTAGTGAGATGACCTGATACAAGTCATCGGGATACATGTCTTGTTGTCAGAACCTGCAAAACTGAAATTATGTGGGTTTCTGTAGATAGGTCTGACTTGCCCAAAAGCACCAAAAAATTCTTCCCTTCTACCCTTCCCTCCCTTCTGCTCAAGTAAGTGTATTTTAATGACTGTATTTGGGTGCCGCATGTTTTCTTGGGCAGCATTTCTTGTCAGACCGAACAAGTGCTCTGCTGAATAGGAGAAAGCAATGAAGAGTTTAATTAATGCTTATGTTATACGGAAATGCAATGTAAAAGGTAATGAAAGCCTCTTATTTAATTCAATAGATTTATCTCTTGAAGCACTGTGCCAGTTCTTCTGACAATATTGCTTTCTTCGGTACAATTTGCAAGTGGAAACCAATTCTTTAGCTCATGAAATTAAAATGGTCTGTTATTACATGAAATGTGAATTTCCAATTGACACTGTACTATGGGTGTCAGAAACATTTAGCTCAGTTTGTACAAAAGCAGGAAATTCCACCATTCCCTCTTGAGAAATAAAAAGAATGATCTGCCTTTATGTTTAAAGTTACTTGTAAGGCAATGAAAACATTTAGCTTTCTGTACACCGAATCCTGATTAAAAATCCCTCTGCAAAACTCTTAAAGGTGCAAATAAAATGATATACAAAGCCCAAGGGTTAAATAAATACTGGGGACCTGATTCTCATTTATATCGAGGCTCCTTTCTATCACTGCTGAGTTGTAAAGAAGATTTAAATGCAGTTTATAACTACTTTAAGGCTACTTTTCACCATTCTTATTATATAGTGAGGAGAATCAGGCCCTAAGGTTTATGTTTCCCGGGGGTATAATACATTTAGCTGCTGCATCATTTTGAAAACAGCATCAAAAACAGGTTTGCACATGCTTAGAATAAACAGTATCTTGAGTTTGCCCTCACCTTATTCCAATTTTTGATTCAGTTTTTGAATGAAGTCTTTTAATTTGAAATTTATTCATTCCTCAACCCTGACCCATCACCCCATCTTAATTTGGTTTTTCTGCAAGAGTTCATAATATATGAACTATAATGCCATGAGATTACTTTTAGCAGTCTCAAGACTTTTTAAAAGCTCACAGCTATACACCTTCAGGAAGGATCATTTCATTATTATCAGTTACTGTTCAGAAGTACTACCTACAAGTACCAGTCGTGTCCGAAAGCACCATGATATAAAACATTGCATAAAAATGGAAAAAGAAATATGCTGTGACCATCAGAATGTTGTAAAGATTGTTTCCTATGTCTACAACACCCTCCCAACACAATAAATTAATTCCTATCTATTCTCAAAATCATACATCTAAGCCATAAAAAACACACACAGGGACTGGTGAGCCAGCTCCTGTCAAACGTAAATGACAGTGGCAAAATAATGGTTGCCTTACCCTCTACATCGCTGTCACATTTAACTGAAACTGTTCAACAAGTAACATGCGACTGTGGAGACACCATAATAAGACAGAGTAAGAATTATTTTAGTAACAGTAGTGTTCTGCGTTTTTATTAGATGTCAGAAAGACAAGGAAAGCTGAAATATTGTGTCATTAGAAGCAGCGCCATGTGCTTGATTAAATGAAAAATACACCTCATCCATAACATCTGTAACGCCCTTCCTCAATAAACCCAGGGGGTTTTACTCATTGGAAAGCACTGGGTAGACCTACTATCCCAGTTGCAGCCACAGTGGTAGTTTATGATAATGATGTCTTCTAGTGTTGTTGCAGTCAAGCAGCCAAAAACTTTTACAAAATTCTGTTTTTATTTCCTCTGTTCAAGATTTTTTTTCTCTTCTGTCTGGCTCCATGGTTTTTTTGTTGTTGGTTTTTTTTTTTTTTTTCCAGAATTGCCAGACTATCAGCTGAACTAATAGCCATGGGTCTAGATTTTTAAGACATTATGTTATGCTGAGTATTATGATGAATTAAAGCATATTGAACTCAGTGTAGCAGTCATTTTTGTAGCAATATTAATTTTTCTCATGCTTATTTATTTACAGACTTAGTTTCTCTTTCCTACAAAAATGACTTCCCACCCTGGCTGCTACAAACTCATTCAGATTCCTACTGCACTTATAGATGCATTTTCATTACATTTCTTCTTTTTAAGTCACTGGAGGTTCATTGATTCGTGAGGGTCTTAACTGCTGAAATATGAAGCTCACACTCACAACTTCTACACCACCTCATTGCTTTCCTCTCCTGATGATGTATCTTCCAAAATCATCTCTACTAACCATCTGCTTCATCACAAAAACTTTGCTAAACTATAATCAGCTTTTTTAAAACAACATTTCTAGTTCTTCTCTCCTCCCCTGCCATATGATCTCTGCATTTTGGTAGAAAGAAATAATAATGTAAATACTGTGCTACACTGCATGCTTCAAGATTTTTTTTCCTCCTCCTGTCTCCTGCACTGGAGGGTCAGGAAGGACTGTAGATAAAGCAAAAGCATTATCCATTGCTCTGTGCCAATGGAGTGTTTGTATGCCTAGGAGGTTCAAATATACTTCTCAAAGATGAAGTCTTCAGAAATTGTGGTTCATAAGCCCTAGCATGTTTGTACTGACCATGACTGGCTGCAGTCTCCAAAGGCTCACAACTTGAACAAAAACTTTGGCCCTTTCCTGGAAATGGAGAAATGAAACTTTCTGACAAGCAGTAATCCCTGTATGTTTAATCTTAATTTCCTTTTTAAAAGCAGCAATTGCTATTTTGTATTTGTTCTTATTAAACCTCCAGCTCATGTTAGAATCACCAGTTCATTAGTTCACCCCTTAGACAAAAAAAAATTGACATTTTTTTTTTTTTAATGAAGGGGTTTGTGCTTTATTTTGGATTTTTTTTTGCTTTTTTTTTGTGTGTGCAAATCTGCAATATAACAGACTGCTTGGATTGGAAGTAACTCTGCAGGCTATTTTTGATTGTGCTTCTTCTATTTCCCTGAACAGGATAATTTACCATTTGCATTTTGCGATATATTGTTCTATTACTCTAAAAGGAGTTTAATCACTGATTTGTGTATTTGCACACCTTAAGTATTTTGCAGGTTGAAGATGCGCTCACAGCTAACATACCAATTCTTGTCCTGGGAAACTCCATATGGTCTACGTTCTTATGCTAATTTTAGCAAAGATTTTATGGCGCAAGTAGCATTGGATATAACTGACTCGTCTTCCATTGTTGCAAATGGTGTCTCCCCAGACAAGTTTGACAGAATGTAGTTACGCTGCACCAGCATTTTGCCAGACTAACAAGTATTAACTCAGCAGTTCCCAGCAACCTACCACAACTCTTCTAACCACTGTTTCCAGCTGAAGATGCTGACCTACATATCTCTCCTTATGTGGCTTATGTTATATAAATCAAATCAATTGCCTACTAGAAATTCAGCTACCAGTATTCAATTTCAGTTTTATTGCAGCTGTAATCTCACACCTGCCTTCACATGATCCAAATTGGCAAGTTTTGCAGTTGAATTTGGCAATCCTGCTAGCATGTTGCTTTGAAGTGTGATAAAACAATTTATAAAGCACTTGTTTTATATTCACATATATTGCAGTTTGGTGTCCCCATAACATGCTACTAACCTCACAAGAGTCTTTAAAAAATTGCAACTTACAACTTTCAACCTGAACAAATGCTTCTACTGTATATCAAAATGCCAGAACTGATTTGAGCGTGGTAACTATTTGCAGAAGATACAATCTGTAGGAGCAGTAAACTCTATGGAATATAACATCACCCTTAACAATTTCACTGCCAGATTCCCTGAACGCCTGATGCAAGCGTTGGTTACATTATTAGAACTGGAAGCATGATCACATAAAATAGTTTACATCAGCCAGAATTTTTTATGGGTCATGTTGCAAGTTTAACAATTTCGGAAACAATTCCTTCTGAGGCAGTCAATATTTTATAGTTTCAATCCTAATCATAAATTTAAAAAACTTATATTGTCTGTTGACAAAATGGTAGGACTAACTGTATGACTGGTGAGAATAGAAACAGTCACCACACTGCTTCATAAATACAGCAATGAATAAAAGTTAATAAATAAAAGGGGTAAATTCAAGGTGTGTTTTCAAACTTGGTCACCCTGTATGTATCAACAGAGCCTAAAGGAAGAGGAGATAGCTCTGCATCCTTCATCCTGCAGATTAGATTAATCTGACGAGCTTTGTCACTAACCATGTTCTTTAAAATCAGAAATACCTGCTTCAGACCTGCTTGTATTCAGCCATTTGTGGAGAAGGCAGCGTAATTTGTTAACAGTATGAAGTTTAACAAAGACAAGTGCAAAGTATGACACCTGGAACGGAATAACCAAAAAATCCCAGTACAGGCTAGGATCTGCGTGGCTGTGGAGCAGCCTTGCTGAAAAGGACCTGGGCTCCTGGTAGACAACAAGCTGACCATGAGTCAGCATCAGCAAAAGCAAAACAGCTACTGGGCTGCATCCGCAGGGGCATTACTAGCAGAGGTAGACATGATCAACCCACTTTACTTAGTGCTTGTCAGACTGCACCTGGTGCACTCTGTCCCATTCTGGTCCCCACAATTCAAGGAAGATGTTGACAGACTAGAGAAGGACATGAAGATCATCAAAGGGCTGGAGAACCTGCCCTGTGAGGAAAGACTGAAGGAGTTCGGTCTTTTGTCCCTGGAGAAGAGAAGGCTCGGGGGGACCTCATCACAATATTCCAGTATTTAAAGGGCAGCTACAAAGAGGACAAAAGCTCTTTCTTCACAAGGAGCGAGGGCATGGGCATGTCTTCACCACATGGAGAAGACAGGGGGCAGCAGGCAGGAGTTGCGTCAGGAGAGGTTTTATCTTGACATAAGAAATAGATTTTTTTACAGTGAGAACAATCAATCACTGGAACGACCTCCCCAGGGACATGGTGGAGTACCCATTGCTGGAGGTTTTCAAAATGCAATTGGACAGGGTGCTAGTTAATCCCACCTAGGCTCCCTTTCCCACAATGCCTTGGACTCAATGGTCTGTCGGGGTCCCTTCCAACCTGGGCTGCTCTATGGTCCTGCAATTAGGCACTTCAGAGCTTCCTACCTCTCAGAATTATACAGGACTCTAACAGCTGGAGTTTTGTTTCTAAAATAGTATCTTCCACCTAATTTTCTGTATACTTTTAATTACCTTAAATTATTATTTTAATTATTTTTAAAATCTGATGAATAGAGTTAAAACAAAAACCTCATTCAGCTTTAACCCTTACCCACTGTTTTGAGATTTTAATCTTTTTTTGTATTGGTGATGATGTTTCTGAACACCTGCTTTTTGAAGTTTTAAATTTAAATGCTCTACTGGTGAAATCAGGAGCATGGGAAAAGTCTTCACGATCTCATTATTAATTTTCTATTATAGAAAACTATTCTCCTCCAATATGCTTAAACCCTTCTGTCACTCTTACATGCAAAGAGAAAACACTGCTGTAGAAGACTTTGACTCACAATCATCTTTAACTTAAATCCAAACAGCCATATCATGTTTTCTGCATTAACTTATTTAGCAGTTAAAACTAAATTAGGAACATGGGTTTCATTATTTCAGCCAATATTCAAGTAGTGAAAATTAAAATATCATTTTGTTGGACAAAACCTGTTCCCTAACCAAAAAGTCCTAAGGCTCCTTCTGACTTTGTAATTATCTTCTCTGTGGGGTATAACAGCCCTGCAAGCAGCCTCTGTAAAATTGCACCTGACATTCAAGTAGCAGAACTGAACTTTCCTACTCAAACTAAAAGGAAACAGATTATGTTTTAAATTAATTCCTTTGTAATACTGGCCTGACAAGTGATGACGGGAGCAATAATCGCACAGAAAACGACAGCTGAAGGAAAGGAAAGAAAGCTGTCTGTAACATACAGATCATGTTGCCAGGCACGACTCCCCTAATTTTAATCAACAGAATATTGAACCTGAAAAACTTGTATGTCCAGTGGACTCCAATAAACCCATGCAACTACCCTAGGAAAGAAAAGGACTCATTTGTTTGCCTTGGACCCAAATCATCTTTGTTCAGATTCCTTTTATTCCTTGAGTACTTTGAGGTCAATTAAAAAATGAATGCCTTCCAAACAGACTGATAATTAGTTAACAGTCTCTTCATTACGGGTCCCACGGGGAACATTCATTTACAAGAAGCCGTGACCCTGTTGTCCTTGGGAAGCTCTCAGTAATAAGTTACAGAAGCAGAAGCCAAGGCAAACCTGCTCAGACTAGGACTATACAGATGCTAAAGAAAGAGCTGAAGTCCCTAGAGCCTTCCTAACTAAACTACTAGAAGCAGTACCACTACTCCAACACTCAGGTTCATTTTATTTTCCAAGCATACACAGTCAGACAATTGGTTTTTGATAGCGCAGTTTGTGAGAAGAATCTTTATTTACCTCTTGGGGTGTGTGTTACCGGCGTTGTACTCAGTGCCTTGTGGAAAGCAAACGGTAAGGCTGTGATTCAGCACTGTGTATTTTCATCATCTCGCTGGCTACATGGCTGCAATTTTCTGATTTCAAAGCATGTTTCCACCTGGGAATGGCAGCCAACTTCCCCTCCCCCTCAATTGATTTTTGCTGTTTATTATGTCCCCAACTATAATAGCAGAAATATCTTATAAAGCATTATAGTGAGAAGTAGAATACAAGCAGCACATCGCTTTACCATGACCATAAACCACAGTGCAAGCAGGCTTTCTATTTCAGCTGCTGTCAGAACAATTTTATTATTAAGAAAAGAGGATGAGGGTGTACACGTTCATGCATTTATAAAGATTTTAATCAACATTTGTCACATTAAACTGAAAACCAAAGATGTGATTGCAGCACATGATATATCAGAGACAGATTTATGCCATTTAGTTCATGTACCCACAGAAATACAATCACAGTAGGACAGAGTGGTGTTAGTTACCTGAGGCTAACTGGGTATGCCGTAATGCCAAAACAAGTCCTTAAGATAGTTACACCGTTGCTAATATACATGCAGCAAAAGTTAAAGCTGCATAAGCTACAGTCATGCCATTTGATTCCATTTTCAAGTACGCTTTCAAGCCATGCAGATCCCTTGCTGACTGTATTTTCATGTATAAAATCCATGTTTCTAAAATACTAAACTTAGCAACAACTGTTTAAAAGTTTGTAATCACAGTGCTGCTCTTCTATTCACATGGCTTCGGTCAGTCCAAGGAAACCTGTTCATGCTACCATTAAACAGATGAATCTACCTTCCTTCCTTCTGATGGTTAATGACATGCTTTCCTGTAATGCCAGTCATAGAAACAGTTCACAAAGACAACCACAGTATAGGTCTGGTTGGTCTTATGTCAAAGGCTGTAATGGGTACGTCAGTGGTAAGCTCTTGGAGCATGTGCCATAAGATCTTTATTGAGATACTCTTCAACCTAATCTCTTTCCTAGTTGCTTAAGGAAAAGAGGGTACAAAAAGGAAGGCTACAATTTATAAAGGCCTCAGAGTCCTGTTATCATACTGGCTTAAGGTCTACCCATGAAATTTCAGGGACAGATTTCTGTTTGGAACCAACCACTGGAAAGAACAAACTGCCCCTACCAGCTCCTAAGTATTAACCTTACTGTGACACAAGTCATAAGGCAAAAAGCAAAGCACTTTCTCCAAGTCTGTGCATCTTTGACTTTAGAGGGGAGAAAAAAACACTCCCTTTTTTCCCCCCAGAGAAGCATGCTAAGGATGTGGCCCTAAATAAAATGGACAGAGAAATCACTCAATGCAAGAGAAACCAAAACATGCAAAAAAATAATGTCTGATTACACCCCTGCAGGATTTACACAGTCTGTGAGCTAAGTTTGGTGCAAGTGTGCATGTCCTTGGTTTGGTTTTACACATCCAATTGCTGTTACAGTGTGAGAAAGTCCATGTTGAAACCAAGCAGGTACTGGAAGCAAAACCACTGACTGGATTGTGGAAGTTAGAGGATCCAAGAGGAAAACTACTGACATGGGAAGGTATAAAACCCCATGGGAAAAAAAGCGATGAACTTGAGGTTGCCAACCCAGCAACAAGGAATATCAGCCCTTTCCCAGCTTGACTAATGACTGCATGGCCACCAGAGAATTATCATGTCTTATCGCTGATGGTAATCATACTATTGCTTAGCCTCATAGCTCATTAGTCCTAGCTATCTATCCTGCGCAGTAATCAGAAAATGCTTGCTTTGTATTCTTGTACAAATTCTGCAGTTGTGTGTATTCTGCAGTGACTCAGAGAGAGTTGACTCACAGGGCTTAGGGGAAAAACTCCTCCAGCTGCTGCTCCTGATGGGCCAGGTGGGAGAAGACACCATAGCAGGGGGGTGCCTTTTTTCTGCAAGTTGCTCATTGTCAGTGGCATCTCCTTCAGGTGAGAAGGCCTCAGAACTACAAAACTAAGCATTTAGTTCTTTCCTAAAGGTGCACAAGAGAATCTTCTGTGACTTCCCACAGTAAATCTTATGCAGCTTAGGAACTCAGACCTTTTTCTGCCCACTCCTACCAAAATTCACACTGCTGAAATGACTCTCCTTCAGTGACAGGGGACACCAGCTGACACAGGAGGAAAAAGTACATGTACGTATTTCCAATGGGAAGTCCTCTCATGCAAGATTTTTTCTATTGACTTTCTTTAACTATTTTTAGACTGTTTTAATTCACTTATGTGACAAATATAGCTTCACTGAACTGAAAAAAAACCCCAGGCATTAATGCATAAATAAAAATATCCTGAATTACAAGGCTTCTAACTACCAATATGAATCTAAAACTTCTTTGTGAATATTGTCAACTTTAGCAAGAGACTAAATATTCTGTTATTAACCCCATAGATAAGCAAACTTTTGATGAATAAGCAGGAAGTTCTGAAACATTTTCAATAAATGTATTACCTAAGGAACCTCAGGATTCAGCAATGCAGACTGACATTCTTGAAATCGTTTATTCATTGCTGCTACCAGATTCTCAGTTTCAATAACCATCTGTCACGTCTCAGAGCCTGGGCTGGGGTGTCCACGTGCTCCCATCTTTCAGGCAAGCTGGACTTGTGTGTATGTCTCTTCAGAGAGAGGCAGCTGGTGTGTGTGCCTAGAAGCCTGGAGGTGTTTGCACTGAAGGTGGTTCAGACAACAGTGCCATTGTTCCTCAGCAGAAGTTGGGAAAACCTGAAGGCTTCCTGAGTCTGGACTATGTAACTTCTTTTGTGTTACAGTCCCAAGGCTTTCTCAGAGTTTGCCAGTTTTGAAAACCTTTGAGGTTTCCATGTTTTCTATGATAGGAGATAGAAATCCTCTTAGCTTCTGGATCAGGTCGCCGTACCCTTCCCTGTGGATCTGTATCCTTCCCTGTGGTTCCAAAGGCTACAGCTACACCCCTAGACAAAAAGGGGCCAGCAATTCATCTGTGTGGTCAGAGGAGCTTGCACCCATATTTCTTAGGGCAAATTCTCTCTGTATGAAATGAATCTGTGAGCAAAGTAGTTGAACCAGTCAAAAAGAGTCAGGGTAGGACCTAACAATTTTGGGTCCAGTGCTTGAACTCATTTCTTAGCTATTTTTCAAAGATCCTGACAGGTGGGATTGTTGACATGCTTGAGGGTAGAAAGGGTCTACAGAGGGATCTGGACAGGCTGGGTTGATGGGCTGAGGCCAACTGTATGAGGGTCAACAAGACTAAGTGCCTGGTCCTGCACTTGGGCCCATGCCCAACCATGCAGCAACACCATGCAATGTTACAGGCTCGGGGAAGAGTGGCTGGAAAGCTGCCTGGCAGAAAAGGACCTGGGGGTGTTGGTCAACAGCCAGCTGAATATGAGCCAGCACTGTGCCCAGGTGGTCAAGAAGGCCAACAGCATCCTGGCTTGTATCAGAAATAGTGTGGCCAGCAGGACTAAGGAAGTTATCATCCGCCTGTACTCGGCACTGGCGAGGCCGCACCTCAAATACTGACATTGAGGTGCTGGAGCATGTCTAAAGAAGGACAAAGAGTCTTATGAAGAGCGACTGAGGGAACTGGGGTTGTCTACTCTGGAGAAGAGGAGGCTGAGTGGAGACCTTATTACGCTCTACAACTATCTGAATGGAGGTTGTAGCGAGGTGGGTATCAGTCTCTTTTCCCAGGTAAGAAGTGATAGGATGAGACAAAATAGCCTCAAGCTATGTCAGGGGAGGTTTAGATTGGATATCAGGAAAAACTTATTCACTGAAAGGGTTATCAAGCACTGGAACAGGCTTCCCAGGGAAGTGGTTGAGTCACCATCCCTGGAGGTAACTGAAAGACATACAGATGTGGCACTTAGGGACATGGTTTAGTGGTGGACTTGGCAGTGCTAGATTTACAGTTAGACTCAGTGATCTTAAGGGTCTTTTCCAACAGACATGATTCTATGATTCTATAATTCAAACAATCAATTAGAGTAGGGTACTTCAGAGGTCAAATGACACTGGATTCAGAGAGCCTGGCAGAGGAGGCATGATATCTTCTTGATTTTAAGAGGTCTCCTGGCTTGAAGGAGGATGCAGGGCAGGTGTGCCCTACACTGCTGATGCTGCAAGCTTGGGAATGTAGGTAGTGTACGCAGTCTAACAGAAAAGCCTGCTTACAATATCATGATACTTTTTAAAGTCAATATTTTCTAAGAGAACACAGTTTACTCTGAAAACTTTTAGCTCACACTAATTAACAGAAACTATGCTTACATAATATCAGCCAGCAACAGTCATCATTGCCAAAAGGAAAATGAAAGCTTTTTAGAGAAGAGGATAGTTGCTTAGCTGCAACAATTGCAGATTTGCTCTATTCCCAGTAGTGCTTGAGATCTAAATCTATGTTAGTCCTACACAGTGGGTTTTTTTTTTTGTTTGTGTGGTTTTTCCCTTTGTTGGTTTTTTTTCTTTTTTTTTTTTTTTCCCTCCCCTGTATTGGATTTAGACACAAAAAAAGACTGAACAAGATTTTTTAGCTCTTTTTATTACTGTACTTTTGTCAATGCCCTCTATGGCCTGTGATACTTGGCAAGGGTCAGGGTCTTCAAAATCAATAGCTGAATGTAACAGAGTTTCTTGCCCTTCAAGTGTTTTAATGTTAAAGGTTTGACCTTTATGATTAAAGATCAGCTTGAAAGGAATTCCCCATCTATGTCTGAAGTCTTCTCTATGTAACCATTTTTTTGAACAGACATTTTTTACTTCAAAAATAAAAGGCTTCTGTGCACTTTTATAGACTTAATCAAAACATTTAAATATAGCCGAATACAGTAATAAGCTGGACAAGTTCTATCAGTCCTTTAAAGAATAACTGTTACCTTCTCAAAGTGCCTTTTTGGCACACTTGTCCAGTACAATCACAGCTTTTGACTGGCTGCTTACAGCAGTGACCTCTGGTTAACTTGGGGTTACCTTGCAGCCAAGACTTCTGGAAAAGAAACACAACCTGAAAAAGCAACCAACCTTTTAATTAGTTTATTTATTTACTGAAAGAACATCATATGTTGGATCTGATAGGAACTGTATTTTCCTTGAAGAAGCTTGATAATTCTTCTTCATTATGGCTGAACGGGCTATTTCCCTATAAAGAAGACAACGCAGTCTTTAGTCCTATTTACTCTGTGCACTTCGGCTGATGTAATATGGACAGATATCATCCAAAGAGAATACTTCTCTCATGGAGGAAAGTCTCTGCAGACCTATAGCAGATGGAGCCAGGAAGACAGTAGGGAAAGACTATGTCATAGTTGTTTGTGGTTATTCTCTCTAGTATAAGGAGGACTCTAAGGCATCTGTCTAAATTCAGAGCGTCTTAAATACATTTCTCTCCATTCCTTCTCTCAGAAACTAAGAATAAGGCATTCCCTGGCCTGTGCTGCATGGATGGTGCCACAGGAAGATGTATCACAGTAATGACAGGTGGAAATTTAAAGAGGTCTCTGGCCATGTCCGTACAAACTTCAAACAACTTTGCCCACCTTATCCCAAAAACTGTAAAAAACCAACTGTAAAACTCATAAAAATGTGCAAGTCTGCACTGCAGATGCAGCTATAATGCTTCCAGGTCTTATTATGATCTCTGAAGGCCTAAATCTAAGGTTTTCTCATTCCCTGTGGAAGTGCCTATTGCATTCCCTGGGTACCTTGGGTTAAACAGTATGAATTTGCTTTGCTTTCCTGCCCTCCCTCACATCTCCACCTGCAAGGCTGTCCTCAGAGGGAGCCCTGTGGCCCTCACTACCAAGGGGAGGGCTGTGCAGTGTGCTGCTGTCCCTGTCCCAAAGTAGAAGTGCTTTCTGTGCTAAAGTGTTAATCATTTACACCCATAACAGGGAATGACTATGGTTACCTATAGAAATCTCTGCAAACAGCAAGAATAAACCTGTGAAATAAGAGCTAGGTCAAGATGCACATAATTCCAATATGAATCATGTATATTTAGGATTGGACTTGTTTGGTTTTTTTTTTTTCTGGGTGAATGATATAGTTCAGCTCTGGGCCCAACAGCAGTAGTAAATATATTACAGTACTTTCTGGTGCTGTGTTGGATTAAAGCATGCCTAAAAGCTTTTGCCTGGGATATTTTTCTTTTGTCACCTTGGCAAAAAACTTGAAAAGAGAAAAAAAATGTGCTAGGCAGTACCCCTGAAGTTTTTCTTTAAAACCAAGTTACTAGTAATTGCTAAATTCTAGCAATGTTGATATTTTCAGTCAACAGTATTAACTTTTACTGTCATTAAAATTATTTTTAATAGAAAATGTGCCGATAAAACTCACATTATTCTTTTCCTTATCACTGTCTTTATTGACTATCAAATGGAATTCATATATATATTATTTTCCTTGTATATCACAAATACAGTTATAAGAGACGACTGACAAGTTTCAGTTAAGGAATACATCTAATAAGCTACAAGTGTGAACAACTTTGTCTTTTTGACTCTTTCCAGAGTATCTGCCTCCTTGGCAAGTAAAGGTAATGTCTCTAACTACAGAGGAAAAAAAAAAAAGAAGAGAGAAAAAGCCTAAGTTATCCGGTAAACTGTGTAAAGCATCTAAGGAATGTGTCCACTGACTGTCACAGGAATGGCTCTTCTATTTCTCTAGGACTTTAAGTTACTGCACAACTGTGTCACATTTCTTGAATGTCAGCCTGTGTACTCTCTCTTTCCTGGTCTGATTTATGGGCAATAAGGAGACACCAGGAGCTGAACTTCGCTCTGGGGTGGCGATTTAAACAGTCAATCAGTCTGGAAATAGTATGTACAAATGATGAACATTTGCACAAAACTACATATGTAACTAAATGCGCGGCATGAAAAAATATACTTTCTTCCTGTGAACTGTTTAAAGCCATACTCAGAAAAATTGGGGTGAAGTTTGGCTGCTCCTGTGATGAAAAACATCAAGATTGGTCTTCTTATAGTGGGTTTATGAGATAAGGCAATAAATCATGTTCTGTAAAAGCTAATACTCAGTCATCAACAAAACAAGTCAGAACGGTTTATGAAAAAGACGTGTACAAAATGCACACACCTGCCAGTAAATAACCTCTTCTCTGAGTTGGTGTTTTCTAAATTACAAATTAGGGATTCATGATCCTAATAAATACAATATACTACTGGTTAATAGCTCTCACAGCATTTTATGTTTTTGAAAGAGATTTATAGGTTTATAATGAGGAACATTATAGTGCAGGTGCTATTAGCTTCACTAAAAGCTATGCATAAAAGAGGAAAAGCAAAACCTGTACATCTTTCATTAAATAGAAAATACAAAAGCATTTCATTAAAGTTCTTCCTCATGTACTTTTTTCTAAGAAAAAAAGTCTACATTTCGAGGTGAATTCTAAGCAGTGTGATTAATTTGGTGGATTTTACAAACTGCTTGATGAGTACTGTGTTTAATGAGTATTCTCTGAAACTTTATGGCTACTTTCTACATCCATTCAGCACAACAGCAGTTTTGAGCACTTGTTGCAGATGTTTCCAACTGTTTTCTGCCTAATGCAAATCCACTTCTTGAGTGATTGAATTATCAATGCCAATTTTAGATGATTCTACTCTTAAAAGATTAATGTCCTAAAGGAAGAATCAGATTACTACTTGGGTTGTTTTAACATCACTTCAGGAATACTCTCAATCCCCTTCTCCTTGTACAGCATGATTTTTAAAAACAGCATAGCATGGTTGAGTACATTTAGCCTTCTCACAATATGGTTACAACTGTATAGCTAAAACTGTATCTTAATGGAGTTATCATTCAAAATTAATACTGCAGTCTCATGACAAAGTTCTAAAACTTCACATAAAAACTATTAAAAACAAGTCGTATAAACAGCCATCTGGGATACTCCTTGCTGTCATTTAATAATTCACTATTATCTGGCAACTTGTAAAGTAGCTACCTCAGGTTAATATTACTTTCTAAAATATGAAAAGCTACCCAAAATGTTAAAAATAAACTTCTGAAATTGATGATGATTGATGATGATGATGATAATTCTGCCATAATTTCTGCACCTGAAGAAGTGTTCAGTAGAAGAAGTTCTTAGCTCTATGGGATGACTTACGTGCCTGAAGTTACCCATCCATAAATATTGCCGGAAATAAAATTCAGCAGCACAAGCTGCTGTAGTACAGAACTTCTATTGATTCCTCAGTTTTAAATTTATGATTGAATTATTATTGATCACGTACTGATTACTGAATTATTGATTTCCCATTTTTATAGTGTTTTAAAATATAGGAAGCTCTAGGGATGATCATGAGCTCCATGCAAGAATCCAAGACTCTGTTATCCTCAGGTCTGGGCAAACAGGATCTAAAATCAATCAAACCTACTGGCTTTTAGCTAAAGTTTTATTTTCACACTTGAATGACTACTTATACATGATCTTATGATAAATGCAGCCAAGACAACCTTAATGTACTGATATCTAAGATATCTAGGAAAACATCAAATTAAGCACCTGCACCATCCTCTTCTTTCAACTGATACTTAAGGCAAGCTTCTGGTGCAAGAAACTGGAAATACTGTGCAATAAAGAGCTTAAGTTCCTATAATAATCTGAAGCATAAAATTATATTTAAAAGTTTAAAATATTGGTAATCATATAATAATAAGACTTAAGCATGTGTGCTAGTGACAGAATCTTGTAAGGTCCCATAATAATAATTCTAAGTCGATTTGCAGTTTACTATAGCTATGAAGGTGAAATAAGTAATACAAAAAGAGATTCAAAGCTTTAGCCAAACTGTGTCCTTCAAGAATCAATTCTAAAGATAAGAACAGAGCTTCCTGCATTTTTAAAGGCAGATACTGCACACTTCATGTCAAGCTGCAGATCTGTGAGTACAGATGCAGTAAGCAGTGATTTAATGCTAACTTGATGCATCATTCAGAGTCAAGACACAGTCTAAGACTTGTTTGACAAGGCACATTCAAAGTACAAAATGATCAAACCGAAATTGTGCCAGTTATTTTAGGAGCAAATCAGATTTCTGCATGTTACAGAATTTCCTTTACAAGGGGCTGTATCATCAGGACAGATTAATTAGATAAAAGGTATAAGTAATACAGTGAGTGACTTCCAGACTGGTGAAAGTGTGACTGATCAAAGAAATACAATGGAATCATGCTGTCTCTGAGTGACTACATCTTACTTTATTAAATGCTCCCATAGCATCGCATGATCATTCCTACACCTTAAGTCTGCTGCTCAGAACCGAACAAAGTTCACCTATTTCATTTCATGGAGTCAAGCTAGTATCATCGTTGGTTTTGATCTGCCTACATTGCCCTTCTCCAAGTTTGAATGAACCCACAAACCTCAAAAAGAAAATTCAGTCGCACTTGTCCTATTTTCCTTACTTATCGGCTTACTCAGTGCTTAAGTTTGCATAACTATGAGGCTCAGCTGTGACCCAGGATCAGACCATAACCCTTAGATAGTCTCAGTTTGATTTTAGATAGTGTAATTAAATTGTCAAACTATGGCCTAATGCTTATGAAATATGAGAAGGAAAGGGGGACTGAAAGAAAGGGAAATAAAAAGAAAGAGACAGAGAAAGAATAACTGAGGGTATAAAGAATGTAAAATTTGTACAGAAAGAACCATGTCATTGCTATTTTAATTTTTATAAGCTTTCAACCAAAGTAGAATATAAAAGCAAATCTCACTAATTCTTTAGACAGAACAAAACCTCAAATTATTTCAGATACTTTGAACTGAATAAATGCACCAATAATGCCACAGCATTACCCTATTATGGGACCACAGGAGAATCAAGGTTGAGGAATATGAAGTGTGGGATCAGGTAGGCAGCTTCTGCTCCAGAAGAGGTAGAGTAATGTGGGTATGAGCTTGGCTGTGCCTCGTGCTTTGGGGCTAGAAATCAGCCCTTTTTGTTAGAAGTGTTCTAGTTAAGCCAGATTTCCAAGCAGAAAACATCTCCAGGTCCTCCACCACTGCCTAATTCAGACATGGTTCTTGAGAAAGCAAGACCCAACGTCAGACTGAATGGTTCAGATCTAGAGGAAGCTTTACAGTTGCTGATCTCCAGGAAGCAGCAGTCATCCTTCCTGAAGGTCCACTCGTCACTACACACACTGCAGCGGGTAACTCTGTTCTACTTTCAAGATTTTGTCCAATGTTGTATAGCTTTACTGTGAACGCAACACCTTGATATTTTTTTCACAGAACCCTTGTTTCCACAGTAACTTTGAGGAGGTTATGTTGATTAGCATATTTTTTCATGCCAAAACCCATCTAAAAGAGGATAACAGTAAGGAACTCATATAACTGTGTATGGGTGACAAATCAAGCATATGGAGTGTAAAAGAGTGAATTCACTGAAGAAGAGCTAGCAGATAACTCTTCATACAAAGTTTAGCCTTTTTTTGAAACACTGAAAAGAAAAAAATGTGGTGCTATTTTTTCTAGATGTAATCTGTAGCATTCCAGACTTCTGGAATTAATTTAAACAATCTCATTCAGATCTTTTTACTTTACTGACTGATGTTTGTGCCTTAACGTTGCACTTACAACTACACTACTATTTGTCCAGGTACCACAGTAACAAAACCAAACACATACAATTTAGATATGTTACATATAAAGTCTTCATATATACAGTCTTCCTTATTCGTGTGGTCCTACATATATATGTCTTCAGTCTTCAGAACTGACTATTTGGTCTCACTGAAATCTGCTACACGGGCTAGGTTCAAGAACAATCAGTCTTTTAAAATTATAAATTACCTAAGGGCAGCAGGTTGAAACTTTAAAAATATGAGTTAAAGCTCAGTTTTAGACAGAAACTTGGAAAAAACCCCCAGGCAACTCAGCTGTCAAACTAAAGCTAAGGCAACTAAGCCTTCATAAAAGCTGTGGGTAAAAACACTGCAGTTCATCATACAGTGCTTTAAAATAATACACTTAAATACTGCTGCAAGCTAAAAATGTTTTTCCATGATCATAATCTTATACCTCTAAGAAATTAAAATGAAGACAAGAGTTTTCCTTGTCAAACCATGGTAAGGATAGTGCCTTACCAAGATGCAAAGATTTACATGCTCAGTTTATGTTGTTGTAGATACCTTCCGGGGACATATTAGCTAGGATGCTTCACTTACAGAATAAATCAAGATGCTTTTCAGTTTCATCATGGATTGATGAGAGAAAATAAAAAGATGTTTTTATTCTCGGTACACTGACTTTTTTACTGAGTAATACTTAATGCAAACAGAAAGAAAAGAGAGTTTTCTGGTCTGTATCTTCTGTTCAGTTCAATTCTGTAAAACAGACTGCAGATATGATGCTTGGAATGATTCATCACACTGAAAATCTTTTCTTTTACTGGTTTTATGAAAGCTCTTCTGCACAAATGTTTTCCATATGCATTTTCGTTCTTATGACACTTTAGAAAAGCTGCCTTTCTGACTCCTAGTGCTCTCTTTTCCTTTTTCTTTCAGAAAACAGCCAACAGTTTGTATATTCACTTGGGATCAGCCTTTAATTCAGTCTAAGTAATACATTTAAATAATAGGAACATCTGACCATTTTCAATTCTTTTTCAACTTCTTTACATCTGACTAAAATAAGCTATTACAGTGATAGTCTACTGGGTTCACCTCTCCCCATGTTACATCTCTTATAAATATTCAGAAACTTGTTTTGATGTTGAAAATTATTTTATTGTTGTTGTGTTATCTTACCGTCCTTGGAAACAAAAAACCAGCACATAGTACTCGGAAAGATGTTTTCATGTATTATCTCCATAAAGTATCATATTTACCACACAATAGAAGATCTGTATGATTTCAATTTATTGGACAAATAATCCTCATAATTGTGCAGACAAAAGGTTAGTCATTTTGTTGCAATCAGAGTCTTAAACTATAAACTTATATCTTACATCTCTACAGAGAAAAGTGCAAAGACTCATATCAAAGCATTTATGTCAAGGACAGAAATGCAAGAAAGTACAGGCCAATATTGGTCCAAACTTAATTTTCAAAAAAATTTAGAAAGTCTAAGATATTTCCCATTCACAGTGTAGAAAATGAGTACTTGAATGAATTATTTTTTTTAATTACATCATTTTTCAATATAATTTCCTTCAGGAACTTAAATGCATTATAATAAAGTTTATTTAGTGCATATTTACTGGAAATCCCTTTATTGGCAGGAAGAGTTAAATAAACAAGCAGGAAGGAAGGAATTGTAGGAAAAAGATGTCCCTAAATATGTCAAATTTCAGTTTAAAAAACACAAAACATGCTGTCAACAAGGAAGCTAATTCTACTTCATTTAAAATGTATTTCAAAAGAAACATATATTGCCCAGCTTGAATATACACCACTTTAGAAGGCTATGAATTCATTTCGCTATGATTTGGGAGCCTGTGCAATCTGGGACGTGCTCAATTACAATTTGCCACTCTGAACGCTCTCAGCATACACTCAAACAGATGCAACTTCTACTAATTACAAGACGAGCAAGAACACCTCCCAGAGTACACCTACAAGAATACTTTTGGGAATCCACCACAGTTTAGGAAGTTCTCAAAGTGTCCTTGATGTTCTCAAACCTTCCTGGTTTGGGAGTCCTGCTAGATCCCCAGTTGCTCTATAACTACAAAATTTTGTCTCAGCGACTATGGAGAAAAGACACATTTGTGCTGTCATTTTGACAACCAGCTTTGCAACAATCTCAAAGTTAGACAACATTTTTCTTTTCATTTGTTTCTCGCTGTGAATTAAATACATTAATCTTGATCTAAAGCTTAGCAGAAAAGTAGAGACTTGCAGTTAAGAGTTATAAAGAAATAAGAAAATTTATTTTCTGAGATGCTGCACTTCTTCAGAAATTAGGTGATTGTTCATGTATTTATTTATATTGGCATTGTAAGAATACAGCATTACAAATGTCAGAATTTAATGTGAGTAAATTTGCACTACAAATGCAAACAACTGGCAGCTGAGAAACCCACATATGCTCCTCTTTCAGTTCATAAGTGTTTACATGCAAACCTGGATATTCTCGGAAGAACAGAAAGTTCTATCAGTGGTAAACTGTTGACATTTCCTAGGCACAGTAGTGCATAGCTGGCTCGTCATCTAAGAGTATAGAAAAAAAACAGTGAAGGCCAAAGATCTATTTATTCATTTATTCAGTAGATTATAAAAAAGAAAAGAGACAACACCATAAGGCAAATAGATTTGTGGCAATAAATAGCACTGTATTGACATGTTTGTATTTTGGTCCTGAAAGATGTAGTCACTGTTTTGACAATATAGGATAAATTGTATAAATGAAAATGCTGAAAGGAAATTAAGACACGTGGGAACAACGCAAAGAAATCATTCCTCCCAAAGAAATAATTTTAAGCAAATACCAGTTACTGTGCACTAATCCAATGGAAATGTAAACAAATCCTCTTGAGACTTTGTGAAACTATATTTAGATAGCCATAAAAAATGAGAGAATAATATTTTGCTTTCATTCAATAGTACCTACATAAAAGACTTTCTTATGCTAGATCAGTGCAGAGCAGGCTGTACTCAGTACTTGACTGAAAATTAAATGTTCTCATCTACCAATTTGTCCTATCCTAACTTAAGTGAATGGATCTGTAGTGTAATAGAGTAAGACTTTGATTTGACTGTTGATGATGGAGCTGCACAGCCACACTTTCTGCAAAATGCTGGAGGAACTAATTTTTTTGATAGAATGTTCTGAAAATTTATGACTAATTGGATGACTGAACTCTGATTATTTAGAGGACTTGTCATCAAAAAGCCTGTGAAATATCAAGGTTACTGCCACAATATTTTGAAATTAAAAACCATACACACATTCTGAAACTTTTTTTATATAGCAGCTGGTTAGCTTCTAAAACCTTCTTCTCCTCTGCCTGACAAAAACTAAAATACCATCCATGTTAGCCAAAGGTATCGTGTTGCTCCTCTTCATCGATTATTAATTACAAATAAATCATGAAATGCAATGTATGATAAAAGGAATGAAAAAAAAAGATTGTGAGATTTAAGAGCCGAAAAAGAAAAATAAAAACCTCCCAAATATGTCTGTGTGGAATAAAATATAAAACTAATTCTCCCTTGGATGAGGAAAAAAAAAGTACTTTGGACAATATAACAGTCTGGGATTTTACAGCTTTTACTACATATGTCCTCAAGCGGCGCTGGTTATACTTGGGGAATAAAACATTTCTCTTATCTCAGAAACAGTCTCTGGGAACCTGCATATTTAATACTGTCCTCACAATATGATATTTCCTCTTTATGAAGTATGCAGCTACATGGTCTTTAAAAAGTTATCCAAGGAATAAAAGTGGGGTTTTTGTGTGGCATAAAAATAGAAAACATGTTTTTACATCTATCAGGTTTGTGTTTTGATTCTTCAGGTAAAAAAGAATGTTCTACAGGCTTAGGAATTGAACCGCCTATTTCACATTTGCCCAATTTTGCATTGTAAATGGAAGTAGTCAGTAAACGGTGCCATTAGTTTCATATGGGGGCATTAGAACAAAAAGCAAAAATGTCAAAATGCTTTTTTCTTTTCCTGACCCAGTTTTAAGTATATGTAGAAGAAGAACAGATTAAAAATTCCCTTCTCAGAAGTACGTCTGAACAATGCTTTCCTCCATGGTCTGTGACAAGGGTGCAGAATACATATGTACGATTATCATATTAAGCCTCATCTACACTCTAACAGATTCCTCAGGTTGTTTTCTCTTTCATTGTGACCCATTACATATATTTTTCTGAGAACAATGAAATGTATATAGATTCTTGCTCAGAACATCAAAATTGCTATACCAGCGATAAGTGCACTGAAGTGCTCAGTTTTTATCTAGAGACATACTTTAAAAACCTCCCTAACCCCAAGAGAAAGCTAAGCCTGCAAATGGCAGCTACATGCAGCTTTCCTTTTTTTTTTTTGTTTTCATTATATTGAAGGATAGAAGTTATCAATTCAGAGAAATCAGTATTTTTCCAATTGCACAGGGCACAGTAATAGTTACAAATGAAGAAAATAAACATAGCCTTTTATGAATGGCAGGGAAGCAGCCAGCAACAGTTAAAACAGAGAAGCCAAAGCATTTTCAGAAATACTGCTATCTGTGCTGATGTCCTTAGAATGGTACTGCAGAATCAGTGTCCATCTTTCAAAGAGACCATTGCCTATTTATTAGTTGGACCTGTGAACAGCTAATACTTTTCCAATATGCTTTGTCTGTGTTTTCAGCATTTCTCCAGGATCAGGACAACTGAAATTTAGTTGCAAGCCTTTAACTCTGATCTCTGCTCTTCAGAAATCCATAAAGTTGCAAGTATTTGGGTTTGCTGTTGTTAATGTTGTTTTTAAAACACACATCACCTGTGGGCTGGAGAGGTCAAGGAGGAGCCACAAGAAATATGTCGGCAGGCTCAAATGCGTTTTAACATGGATTGCTCACTACCTCTGATGTGTATATTCTCCACTGACACAAATTCAGTGGACTTCAACTTGATTTATTGTTCAGATTTATAGCCAGGAAATCCTCATCTCCTTTTCGACCTCATCTCCACACATACTGTGGCCTGGTCTGCAAACAGAGCTTGCACAGTGTTTTAAGCTTTTAAAAAACTAGTTAACAACAATACTTTTCTGTGTAATTTATTCCCCATTGCAAAAGACCAGTCCTTATTTATGGAATATCATTATCTGCCACACTGATACAAACAGAGGAGGAACCTTAAGTTTTGGGGGAGTTTAGCAGAGGCTGAGCTAATGATTTGCAAACTTTATGGCATCTTTGAACTATACAGTAAATCTCAATTCTGAGTGCCTCATATGGATTTCAGGGATTTAAGAGATCGTGACTTAATTAATTGCTTTGCCTTTAGTTACAAATTTTCCATGAGAGTTTTCCGACATGTGCCTTTCTGCTTTGAGGATTTTGAACTAAAACCAATACATTGGCACAGTCGTTTAACTCTTCCCATCAATAAGAAGTGGTCTTTCAAACAACAGGAATTTTACTTTTAGCAATATTCAAATCAGTTTGTACACTACAAGCACTATTTCCTTTGCATCCAGCCTTTTATTATAATCTTCAACTTCAGCTGACGATGCTATTATAAATGTAATCTAAATTCTTCATGGTTTTCCTCTTTGATCACAGATATATGTGTGTGTTGAGGGGTGTGTGGGTGTATACATATACACGAGTGAGCACCTGTGTCTGTATGAATGTGTGTACACATGTTCGTGTGTGTGTGTACGCACATGAATGTACACGTGTGGACATTCTCTAATTAAACTAGGAGTTCATATGTAAATTTCTGGAAATTCTATCATTATGGGTTTTAAGCCAGCCTGAAACGAGTACGTTTTTTAGAAAAAGGAGGCAGTGTACTGAAGCAAAACTAGTCCATTAAACTGTTTCCAGAGGATAATCAGTTCACCGTATCACCAGTTTCTCATTTCCACCATTTTCTCATTTCCACCAAGTTTGTAGGTCTAATTAGGGTAATAATAAGCACACTGAAAAATACTTGTTTATTTTATGTTCCTTACATGCTACTAAAAGAATAAAATACAATTCCATGAAGGATTCAAGCACATTACCAATTATTTTTCTATAGTAATACTGTCAAAAGTCAGTTTAATTCCAGGATTTTGACTGTCAAAAATATTGAGTAATAGTATTGAAGACTCAGAAGTACCCGAGAGAAAACCAAAATGAAATGAAATATGTTTATATTTAAAGGGCCTTGATTGATGTTACTGAAAATATCTCTCTCTACACGAAAGAAAATTCTACTGGTAGTATTTTAGTCTTCATCTTAAAATGCAAAATTTTAAAAATATCTGACCTTTAACTTATCAGCTGTATCTGTCAGTGGGCTTTGTCAGACTAAATGAAATCCAAGTTTCATAGTACTGAAACAGAGCTCACCTTTCAAGAGATTGATTAAAGCTGCTGGGTTGTTTCTTCAGTAAGATTCAGTTACTTTAAATTTAAAAAGGTGGTCAGCTAAAATACTAAAAGAGGTGTTTGCTAATTAAAATAGGTCCTTATTTTTCAGCTTCTTTACAGAAGAAATAATTTCCCAAGGTACCAGAAGTATTTTCCACTATTGTAATTTTGTGGTTTTTTTCCAAATAATGTATTTTTCAAGCAGTGAAAAACAATTAGTGCAGATGATTGGCTTGTTTTATAGTTCTTGAGTGACAGGTCCAGCAAATTACTCAGAACACTCTTCTTAAGCATTGTTTGGTTTTTTTTTTTTCAGTTAAAGGATTTGCTTTCACTTTATCTCTCCTTCCTTGTTCTTTGAACTTCCATTGTGAGAGTACTGAAAGAAATAGTTTTTTCCTCAAGAATAAAATATGTTATGCAAAACGTTAAAGGCCAAACTATCCACTCTCCCCTTCTCATTCACAGTATGTTAACCAGAAAACTGCAGGTCAGTTTCCCAACCAGTCTTAATTCCATTTAAATGGAAAAAATAAAAGTTGCTGAGAGTTTACCATTAGTATTTTATCTGTAGAGTGTCTAAAGAATTTCAGCTATGTCAAAGGTAATGTTTCAATGTGGGAACATTGGATTTTTTATTTGGTAGCCAAGCAAGAAAAATACTTTTCCTTTCTTCCTTCCTTCATTTTATTGCTCTGATTTTTTTTTCACAGCATGACTGATTCCCAGGTTAGATCAAATCTGTCATATGGTTTTCACTGACCTACATGCCTACTTTTACTGAAGTAAATGTTTGACAACAACAATCATAATCATAATTATAATAATTTAGTTTTTGGACAGATTGTCATTCAGCCTAAGTTTCAGTGGGCTTCCTTTGGCACTTGTGAACCTTTCACTTGTCATACTTTGCCACAGAAAACAGGAAATATAGATGCCCTGTCACGTTAACATTGTGATCATTTTTAGGTACCCCATTCATATAAGCATGCATTTAAAAAAATGAGTAGTTCTTCATTTCCAGTGATCAATAACTCAGCACTAACTCTTCTCTGGATATCTGCAAATGGTAAGATTTCTAACACAGGTCCCATATGAGAATTCTGCATTGGTATGTGGAGAAGTAGGAATATGGTAACCCGGTTTGTTTTCTTTAATGAGGGGATTTATCTCTTTGTATAATATGTCAAGCAAGTAAACTCCCTCTGAAGGAGTCAAAGAATGACACTATCCACTGAGGTTTGTACTGAAATGCTCTTTCAAAATGATACCTGAAGGCTACTTTTCTGAAAATTGCCATTAATAAAGAAAGCAGAAAAAATACAACTGAGTTTTTAATCACAGCTAAATTACAGTGACAATTAAAAATATTACTAATTACAGCTATTTTTTTTGGCCTTTTGGATTACATTTTGAGAAATCCTTTTGATTATTGCTTAGATCTTAGATTTTTGAGACACCAATTGTCATCAAACTTTCAACTTCCCGCTGCTCCCACATTTAGAACAAAGCTACAACCGTGCGTGTTTCAAATCTCATATGTATTATAAAATGGAGATTTCAATCCAAATCATAATTTCCTTTCCAATCTTTAATTAAAAAGTTTGCTTGAATCACCACAGTGGAGATGTAATAAGGCTGTGCAGCAAAGTACTAGGAATAAGAAACATTCATCAACACTAATCACTTGCTGTAAATTTTTGTCATCTGTGAGCATGGTATAAAATATAGTAGTTGGTAGGAACAAAACAAGAAGATGTGACCGCAGGGATTTCAGGCTTGTCTGCCAATCAAGTCAGCAAGCCCATCTGCTAGCGGGCTGGTTTGGAACTGCTCTTTGAAGCTGCTGTGAAGCACCACTGGTTACAGCCACTCTGAGAATTGCGTTGCATTGCTACACTTCCAAAGCAGGGGTGAACAACCAGGTACGTGTCGCTCCACTTTGTCCTGAAGCTCGATGTAGCTTGTTTTCTAAATAAAATGCTGTAATAACAGTAAACTATTTCATGATTTTGAGTGCTGGCAATGCTTCAAGTTTTGCTGCAAATGTGACCCTCAGGAAAGAGATTTTTTAGATAATTATATAAACCCAAAATTTTAAAAAGGCAAAAAACCTGAAGCTGTGTTAAGGGTCTTTCTGCTTACAGAATTGGTAGGAAATAAAAATGAAAATCATCTATAGTTTCACATCCAGATTCTGTAAGCATTTTGTATTTCTAAGGCAATGAAAACTATAGTTTAGATTAATTACTTTTGACATTTTGAAATTATGAAAATACTGAACTTCAGAAGAAATTTTGCTTATGCATACACCATGTGGTGGTTTTAATGAGGATGAAAATGTAACTGTACAACACAATAACTTCGTAATTACTTTGTCATTAAAAGGTCCACTCCTCTGATTATGTGCGCTTAAACTTCACACCTTTAACAGATGTAATATTGTTAATTATATATCAGAAAATGAAAAAATATATTAATGTTGAAAAGTGGATAAAATAAAAAAAAATTCTTATTTGAAACTACACTGCTTTTTGAAAAAGAATAATTTCAGTGGTTGCTCTAAGATTTACATAGGATGTATGCTGAAGTATGTATTTAATGTTTTTTCTGTACATGTGAGATAATTCCTTCATCAGAGCATGAACTCTTCTTCTTTGGATCAGAAGAAGTCAGGCTATACCCTCCTTGACCCCCTTCTCTTCTGCCATACCCTAGCTCTGAGAAGACTTCACCTATCCATGTAAGATGACAGCCTGACTATTACAGGTAGTTTTTTACCATTACAAGAGTAGGGATCAAAGGCAGCTGTTGCACACAGGCCACCTTAATACATGGATTTCAAAAGCAAAGACCTAGTCTCCTTGTCACTCTGTTATATGGACATTTATGCACTGCAACATGCCACTTTTGGACAGTGAACATGTGTCCATTAAGGAAGGGGTCTGTCCCTAATGGTGGGTTATTCTATATCCTCAAGTGGTGACAATTGTGGATGTGTTTGTGGCAGCAGGGTAGCTAGTGCCTCTGTAGATCTTCTCCAAGACATGTATCTACCCCTACTGCTCCCTCAAATCTAAATTTTCTCCCTCCCTCCCGTGTACACTTTTTTTCAGATGCTCCATAGCCACTTTTCTGAAGACAAATGAGGTCTACCTCCTTAGCTCTGGGGTACCACCGGCTTCCTGAATAGCTGCCAACTTGGGTCTAACGTGACATCCTGCTTTTCTGTTTTCTGTTTTCTGTTTTGGGGAGATTTGCCAGTCTCAGATAATAATAGTCCTTCACTTAATTCTACCAGAGAACTACTGAATCTTTAGAACATAAATACAGGTATAATAGTAAATTACTTGTTTTATTGGTATTGGTTGGTTGTTACTGATTTTGAGAATATGAGAAAAAGCAATGCAGACCAAAATATGACATGGCTTGGATGGTACACATCAGGGCCTGCTGGTAAACTTTTGCATATACAGCTGTTGTGAAGATTAAGAGGTAGATTTACAATTACACGTAGTACAGAATCACTTGAGGTAATGACAAATTGCTATTCAAGTGGCAGTGGTCCCTGGTGACAGGAGGACTGGGAACATGAAATCTTTGGATTAATAATGGACTAGCTAGGAAGACACTGGGAGGAAATAACTTGGGGATATTTTGTTCCTTTTCAACCCAGTTTTTGCACAAACAAGGAAGCAGCGGTCTGGTAGGAGATTTGCTTCAAGTGACAAGAAGACAAGAGAGGTTTTCCTGTTGTGTTAGCATAGGCAGATGGCTGTACCTGATGTGTTTCATTGGGAACACATTCAGTGCATTGCAGAGGCATGCAAAGAGAAGACAAATGTGACAGAAGAGCAGCTGGGCTTTAGGACTGGCATCACTGATGAAACTGGAGTGTATGGCTTGCGATTTACATGAAAGCCAAACTGGCAGGAGAATGTGAAGAACAGAGGTATATCATAAAAAAAGCATGAGCTTTAACAAAGCAAACTAAGTGGCAATTTCATGTTATAGAAGATTTTTAATCAGAGGCTTTTAATTTTTGCAACAAATAAATATTTCAAAACAAAAAATGATAGAAAACAGTTGTTCAAGAAAATTTGTGTAATTCTTGCCATACGTAGTACTTCTTGTTAGAGATAACTTCTTGTAGCATCCTGTTACAATGCAATCTGACACCTGGATTATGTGTTGTTATACCAACAGATGTAACATATTTTTCTATTAATATGATTTCCTTTCAACATGGACTGCTGAACATATTCACACAGTGGATTAAAATGGGAAGAAACACCCAAAATCAAAATGTGTTTTTCAATGCTATAGCTGAACATTCACAATGACAGGGCAATTAAGATCATCATATTTTCCAGAGAAACCTGATATTTTAGCATGAGGGTGTTTACCACAATGTTATCTTTAAGTTAACTTTTTATGAAAGGAATTCACTTTATATGTCATTGTCATGGTTTTATCTGTGATAAAGTTAAATTTCTTCACCGTAGCTGGCACAGTGCTGTGCTTTGGGCTTAGTATGAGAATCATGTTGATAACCAACAGATGCTTTAGTTGTTGCTGGGCAGGGCTTGTACTAGTCAAGGACTTTTCCAGCCTCCCATGCTCTGCCGGGTGCACAAGAAGCCGGGAGGGGAGGGGGCACAGCCAAGAGAGCTGACCCAAACTGGCCAAAGGGATATTCCATATCATATGATGTCATTCCCAGTATATTAACTGGGGGAGCTGGCCAGGGGAAGCAGCAATAGCAGCTTGGGGACAGCAGAATCAGTCGGCAGGTGGTGAGCAGTTGCATCACTTGTTGCTTGGGTTTTTCCCTCCTCCCAAGGTTTCTCTCTCTCTCTCTCTCTCATTATTCTCCTTTTCATTATGTTGTTGTTGTTATTATTATTATTTCTGTTATGTTTTAATTATTAAACTGTTCTTAACCCACGAGTTTTCTTACTTTGGCCCTTCTGATTCTATCCCCCATCCCACAGGGGTGTGGGGAGTGAGCGAGCAGCTGCGTGGTGCTTCGTTGCTGGCTGGGGCTAAATCATGACAGTCATCAAAAAATCGATGTGCTTATATCATCTGCAAAGCTTTCTTAGAAGAGAACAGTTTGAGCAGAAGTAACTATTACACAAACCAGAAACAAATAAGAAAGGAGTCAATTTATTAAGGCAAATTAAAATGGGATAGCAGACATTTATAGCATATTTGAAAGCATCTCCTCCACACAAAAAGTATTTAGATGTCGTTTACTTGACTTACACAGGTATTTAGAAATATCCAATTTATATTTCTGCTCCAAAGCTACATACACATATAAAACCTACACAAAAGGAGATTTATTTAAACATAATTTTAGAAGTGTCTGTGAAAAAGCAAATTATCTTTCTGTACCATTTTGAAATTGTCATTATAAGACCTTTCATAACCTGGCTTACATTATATTTTACTATCCTCAAAACCCATTAGAGCCAAATAAGTACTTAGTTAAATGTGTGTGTGTGTGTATTTTCAATATATGTCCACTATAGCGCAGTCAGTCTGGGAACTGTTAGAGCAAATAGCAAATTACAGATAACAGGCGAATTACAAGCCAATACGTTTGACTCATTTAGTCACGTTTAACCTCAGCACTACACAACATTAAGAAGAATTCCACATCATGTCTGTAAACACAGGCTGAAAACTTGACATGATGGTACTGTCAGTTCAGCTAATGTTAGTGCTGGAAAACATATCAAAACGTAAGAGAGAATCTGAGAATGTCAGATCCATGTCTGCTTCTCTCTTCTCTTGCCCTCATCCCAGCTAGGATATAAAATTAGACAAATTCATCTGAAAGGAAGATCATATTTTTAAGCATGGGCACAACGACAAATTTGCGAGTCCCTCTAAAAGGTATGTTTTTACTGAAACACAAACGACACACTTGGATTGGGAAGTGCCGATGGAGTCTGTGTCTGGCGCTGCAGAAGAACAGCAGAACCGTGACCCAGCAGCAATGCGCTCCCAGCATCACTGCACCACTCCGTTTGGAGGGCAGACATGATCACAGCAGGAAAGCCAGTATCGCTTGATTTCTATTTAGGACTACTTTCAGTCCTGCAATAGTTTGGCTGTAATTCAAAAATGTTCTGATTGCAATTTGATATAGATTACCAGCGCCTAAGATGGCAAAACTCACAGAGCTATATGTATATGTCTATGCCACAATATGCACATGTCCCTGACAGCACAGTTGCTCCGAAAATGCTAGAAAACTAACAGTAATAAGCACTTTGTTAAAGGAAAGGAAAGCCATCCAAATTATATACTACATATTTCTTAAGGCTACATAGAACCTGAGATTTAATAGCATTAACATTTAATGTATGTCACATTGCTCTAATTGACTTGCAGTTGTGACTGCTGGGCACCTCTGCGACTGTAATGCTGACATTTCCTAGCATGTGAGCATGTGGCTTTCCAGCCTTTCCAGACCCTGTTTACAGGGGTCTATTGCTTGTTTACAAGTCACTGTTTTTGCTGTATATAAATAAATGAAAGTAAATGTCACAAATGCTTTGTGAAACCATAATGAGCTCTGCACTAAATGTTAGATGCACTGGATGTTCAAGCTAATATCAGTTAGCTATGCAGGCTATATATATGTTAGCAAGTAATCTGGAACAACAGAAGAGAATCAGCAGATCAAAAGAGATGGCACTGAGGTCCCTGCAGTGATTTATCTGGTACAGTAGTTTTACCTCAGATGTGATTTAATCTAGTCCCCTGGATTAAGCGTTCCCACCAGGCATGTGGAAACTGATTGATCCAAAGAACCAGTCATTGGTAAGGACCCTTTACTCTCTGGGAAGAGCTGGAGTGTATTTGTATTGCAACTGGAGTGGACCTTTATTGGAGGGGGTACGTTCTGAAGATTTTATTGGTTTCCTCTGAAAATGCAAACTGCTCTGTGACCCAGCTGGCCAATGTGCAGCAAGTGGGGATGACCTGGGGACTCTCCCCAGTACTTCAGGTCTACTTTGCTTGCTCAAAGCAAACAACAAATGTAGACGCAACCTAACGGCACCAGCTGTGCAAGCAGGATGCTATTTTGCCAGTCTATTTGACAGGTGTTTGCAGACAAATACTGAATTTTCTTCCAAATTATGAAGGAAATGTGTGACTTTAGACCTCCCTGCTCTGTCTTTCCCATTTTCCTTATCTTTAATTTACTCGAGTTGCCCCTTGCCAGTTTTTTTATTCCTTTAGTCTTGCAAATTGCCCATTTCCTGACTACCTCCTTCCACTTCTCACCTTTGTCCCTGTACATGAATGAGGCTTCTCCTCCACAGTGACCATGTGCCAACCTAAGGAACAATAACATGATAAGCCTTCAGTTCCAGACACTGACACTGGGGTCCCACAAGTGGGGCAGAGCAATTTCCTCATTTAGTCCTGCTACAGCATGGCCAGAGAGCTCTCTTAGCAGTGAAGGATTTGAATTTTGCAGTTCAGTTCCCAAGGAGATAATAAACTTGAGAAGGCAACATGGATGATAAAATGTATGGAATACTTTTATACAAGGAGGAAATAGGTAAACCAGGACTCTCAGCTAGGAAAAGAGATTACTGAGGAAATGTGAAGGACATCTGTAAAATGATGAATAGCAGAGAGAAGAGTCGGGAACTCTTACTAGCAATGTGTATCCACATCAGTGTTTTGTTTTGATCTGGAGAACGCTTGAAGCAAATATCCACTTTGGTTCACACTATAGAGCTGCTTCAGTGCACACAAAAGAGATTTCTTTAAAAGATAAATAAACTGAAAGATGCTCTCCAGATGCAGGCACTGCGTCTGGATCTAGCCCCTAACAGGTGTGGAACTAGACTACAGTCAGCTTTAAGTAAAACACCTTCAAATGCATACCGTGGAGTATCAGGTCATCAGCACGCACCATTTCATTCTACATATTAATTTCCATCACATTGTATTACTTACTAAGGTACGCATATCCTATGTTGCAAAAACCAGAAGGCATCAATTCAAGTAGTGACTTTAAAAAGCAGACATTCAGTATTTGACTCATTGCCACACACTCTGTTTGGGTGGTAAAAATCTAAATGGGTTCAGGAGTTATTGGACAAATAAGATGTCTACAGAATATATTGGCACAGATGCAATTTCCTGCTCAGAAAGTACCCAGACAGCAGATTATCAGAAAATCAAACCACTAGACAGGTCATTCCATGCTTGTCACATTATCGTACTGTTTTTTGTCAAGCACAACACAAAGTCATTTTCTATTTCAAGCTGAGTACCCCGAATTCAGTTTCAATAGTTCTTGGAGATTCAGAGTTCCCTAGCTGCTCAGTTTGCTTAATAACTAGAGCTCGCAGTGTGGCTTTCTGGTGGTGCCTAGCAAACATTCACTAGTATCCTCAAGGCAGAGCAAAATATCATCCACAAAATACCGAGTTAAGGAAGTTTCTCAGTACTGCTGCATGCCTTTACACACAGCTGAAGAGTGGCTTGAACACAGGCTGGATATGCTGGAGTTGCTACAGTTTGATCAAGAATCATGGAACGTCTTGTCTTCTGAAAAAAATGAACATTTTTCCCCAGGTATTTTTGCCTCATAGTGGTCCATCTGCATTTAATCCTTGGGTGTGCTACTTTAGCATTTTGGTTTGTGTCAGAGTGAGATTTCTGAAGTGAATCTTGCAGTGCCTCTACCTGCGGTGCTCTGGTTCATGTCATGTCTCCAACAGCAGGCACAACTGCATTGCTTTCCAGTTAAACTGCAGCAAGTGAAAAGATGCACTCCAGGACTTTACCTAAGGTATTCCAGCATCTAACAGAAATACATTCCGCAGAACCATTACAGCTAGAATGAAATAAACACCCTGAAATGCATATAATATACACATCACGTACTCAGCAGCAGCTATTTCACTCTACAGATCTACTCTTACTGGACTGCACTGTTTGCTTACGCAGCCATAACCCTTATTTCATAACCACTGGTGAGCTGTTTTGTTTCGGTTTGACTTTGGTAAAATTAAATGGAAAAAAGATAAACTAACAGAAAGCTTAAAATGAAAGCAGACATAGGAAAGTTAATGATACATGTTCTCTTGGCGGTGCTAGAAGTCACAAATTTAAAAGGCACTGTTGACTGTCAGGGCCAGCAATTGCAAACTAAGGACACCCTACAAGAGCCCAAGGGAGCAATTAAAGCACGTGTGACAAGCTGACTGCAACGACCAAGCATTTCTTAAGCTTGAAATAAAGTTTGGAGTAGAACTTCAAAAAGAAAATATTTTAGTTCACCTGTACAAGTTCAATTTAATTCAATTTAATATGTGTTAAGGTTTGACCTAATAATTTCGTGGTGCTGCACCGGGAAGTGAGATATCAAGATCTACTATGGACTCAGGATTTTACACTTTTCACATCAAAATGAGTTCAAATTATTACTTCTCTGTAAGTGTTCCACAGCTAACACATTCTCCTAATAAAGGTGTGGCAATATTAATTGACTGGCATTGCAGTCAATAAGCAGAAATTTGTTCCACGTTTTAACTTCCTTACTCAATTGCACACAGATTTCATGAAAGAAATCTATTAAAACTCGAGTTTTTCCACGCCACCATTAGAGACGTTTTTATGGCACTCTTACAAAGTTTGAGGAAGAGAAATGGGTCACTACTGCTTCATGAATATTAGAAATTTTGCTATGACTGTATGCATTGGTAAGAATATTGAGGCTCATTCCTCTTAAATAAATCTGCAAAACTTGTGATTTTTACTGGAACTTGGAGAGATATTTAAGGGTGCAGATTTATAGTGATTAGGTGCTGCTACACAAATGCTTTGTTGCAGGTAGATTCTAGAAATACAGCCTGGTGTGGCCAGCAACAGGGGAGGGAGTCAAGCATGGCTTAAGAGTCACTATGAAATTGGGAAGTTTTCCTTTAACACCTGCACAGAATATGAATTTGCACAGACGAAACACAGATGGTTCAGAACGGCACTCTTTCTTCCACATGTTTTAGATTCTGTCTCTTTTCCCTGCCTTCACGTTTTGCTTTTTCTTTGTATTCTTGGATCCCTGGGACTCGTTCTTTGTGCATGTCTGCAAAACATCTCCTGCAGCTGGAGCGGTACTGACATAGAAGCAGGAGGCAGTAACAGCGGTACAGAGGAGCAAAGATACTGACAACTGAAAGGAACAAAGAAACGGGAACAAGTTAACCTGACTGCAATGTAAATTCCCCCGTGTTGGGAACAGACTCCTTTTGCTGTTCAGTCGAGTGCTGAATATAGTTCTCTCTCAAATAACAAATGTAATATTGCCTTACAGCTAGAGGATGCAGTATATTTAAACCTGTATTCCACCTATGACACGAGATACATTTATTACACTTGATCAGCCAGTTCAGCTAAGTGTTGAAGGTTGTTACTGCCAGCTTTAATTCTCTAACATTTGTTTGCTAAGCACATCTGATCAAACAAAACCTCAGACTTTATCTCCTCTTGACTTACCCATTTAGCCAAAGTAATGCACAGAACAGCGACATGATTTACTTCTTAAGTACAAATAGATCATATGCACTTAGGAGTCTGGATCTCGGGCTCCACAATTAGGCTGTACACTTACTACAGAAACTATCAGCAATGCTTTCAAGTATCTGATAGTTACATTTAATTTAGTAGCTTTGTCTGCTTCTCTTACTGTTTCAGCTTGGTCGCTGCTTTTCATGCATCAGCATCATCAGTGGTCACACAGAGATGATACTCGTCTCTGGGTTAAAATGCCGGCAAGCTGTCAAAGGGTTTTAATGTAAACCTTTGTGAATGAATGTTTAGTGGTGCTCTCAGCATACAAGAGATAGGCTTGCCAATATTATTTACATATGGAGATAAATGGGCAACATTACTCCCTTTACCCTACAGTAAGCAGTGCTTTTGGGATGCTATTTAAGAAATCTTTTTCTCTATTGCAGTTTTCTATTAAAGTGATCTAGTTTTACTTTGTTTCATTTTTTTTTTTCAGATTCATTTTAGGCTTATCATACATGAATGAAAACCATATGCTTTCTCAAAAAAGAAAGTCACTAACCTTAAAAAGGGGATTAAGAGAAAAATACTTTGGGATATTTTAATCTGCAGCAAGAGAAGCAGGCATAATGCATGCCAGCAGCAACTGTAGCTCAGGTTTTTTTTTTCTGCCACTTCAGAATATATATTAGAAGCACTTTTGTTCACTGTTTATACATATTCTCTCTTTCATTTCTTGTTTTCTTATTAAAGATATTTACATAGAAATATGGGAAAAAATAATTTTGATGGGGGCTGAAAATACTGTCAGACATCTTGGAGAACTTTGGAAAAAACAATTCTGTTTAGAAACAATTTTGCTTTAATACTGTATTCATTACCAAGGATATTAATGTTAAAGTAGAATCTTTATTTCTAAGATTTCATTTGTTTCTCCAGCTGCTTTTCTACCTGAACTCTTAATCAGGTTTGGTAACAGTGCAATTATTTCCACAGCAACCTGTTTTGGTGTCACAAATAGAGGATTATGACTTCAGTATACGAAAGAGTGGCAACAATATTAACTGTTAGAAACAGCCTGGGGGAGGTGTGTTCTTATTTAATTTCCCTAGTATGAAAGAATACAGGAAAAGAATCAAATATATACAAGCATGGAACTGTTTCTGCAGAAAAGGACATGCAAGTACTTTTCATGAGAAGCAGGATTATTTCCAACCAATAATAATAATTCTATTATTCTGAAATCTAAGGTGGGATTTAAGTTGCAAATGAGACACCTAATTTACAGGGCATAGGTGTCTACATGTATATATAATGGTGGGGGGGAATCAGTTGCCTAAACATAGGTGCAAAGCTCCATCTAAGACATTCTGGTGTACCTGGGACATCTGCATGAGCTATCAGATAAGAGAGAAGGCATACGGGAGATGTGTGACCTTCTGAATTTGCAGCTGAAGGTCAAGCAGGATGTTGTAGGACATTTCAAATGGTACCAGACACCTGAACTGAACTGACATATGAAGACCACGTTGTGCCAGTTCTTTGTTATAAGGATATTCTGGAAACTGTAGCATGTATCAGAAAGACCTGAGCATTTATGTTTAGGCAGGTGTATTGAGCCCCTATAGATGAAGTGTCTAAATCATAGCCTGAATCCTACCTAGAGGCATAAGTTTTATTTCTGTGATGGACTTTCATTAAAAAAAGAAGTGGAAAAAAACCCCAACAAAACCAACACCACTTCATATCAGGGACCATACAGAAGTTTCTGCCTGCCTTTAGAAAATTTTGTGATTGCTACCTGAAAAGAAATTAGTTCTGTCAGAGCATGAAGAGGACCTGTTGCAGCGGTTCAAATGTGGTTTAAGAAGATACAAGAACTTTGAAGACCAGTCTACTCCGATTTCCTAAGCACAAGCCTACCTCACTAGTACTGGAGAAATCAGAGGGTGGTTACTGCATTTACCAGGTAGGTACCAGGAAGCTAACGCTTTTAACAGAGAGGCAAAAAATCAGGTGAGAATAGAGAAAGAACTGAGGTGGGAATATCTGGCTTAATTAGATGTTGTCAAATCAACTGAATCTCGGGAAATTTACCTTAGAGTACGTGAAACACTGACTACAACAATGTCAGACGCATTCGTGGTTATCTTTCAGAATTTGGAGAGGGTGATGACATTTCAGGAGATTTAAAAAGGTCAAATACAACCTTTATCTCTAGAAAGTGGGAAAATAAAGAGACAAGGAATTATAAACTACTCAGCTTACATTCAGTTCCTGAAACAATACTGGAAGAAATTAAGAATTTTAGCAGCTTGAGAGATAAAAGGAAGATGAATATCAGCCAGCATAGATTCGTCAAGAACAAATCCAATTCAATTTCCTTCTAAGAATAAAGCCCTATGAAGAAAAGAGTAGCAGAAGATATACTAACTTGAAAAATACTTTTGACATTGCCTCACAAGACATTTTTATACGCACGCAATGTTACAGACAAAGCTATTCTGACACATGCAATGCTGGTTTAGGAACTGCACTCAGGGAGTGGTTTTCAATAGTTCATTGTAAGACTGGAGGGATATATGACGATCAACACATGTAAATCCAGTAATACATCAAGTCTTCATACTTCCTTGACAACTTGGTTGACAGAATAGAGAATACACCTGTTGAATTCACAGACAACAAAATAAAAAAATGGTTTAGAAAACAGGACCAACAAATTGACAAAGTGGTCTGAAAGAAACAGGATGGGATTCGTTATGGACACCCCCCATCACCCCCGCAATGTATTTCAGTGAGGCAGAATAATCAGCTGCGAAAATACTACATGGGAAACAAGTGGCAGGGTGGCAGCTGTAAAGGTAAGTCTAAGGATTCTATTGAATTCTCAGCTGATAGTAAGCTGTCAATGCCAAGTGACTGGAAAAAGGCTATCATACTGAGATGTATAAAGAGAAATATTTTTTGCAAGCCACATGGAATAATTCTTTGGGATTGGCAAAGCCTTCTCTGTCTACTGAGTCTAGTTTTGGGCCTTATATTTCACAGAAAAAATGGACAATTAGAAAGATCCTGTGGGGGAGCAACCAGATGTCTAATAATCATGACGTTCAGAAACAGCCACATTTATTGTTCACAGAAGAAAAATGACTGAAGCTGAAATATAAAAATGGTCTCCAATATTAAGAAGCAGTTGCAAAGAGGAAGGAAATAAGCTACTTTCCACACCCTCAGTACATAAGGAAAAACAGTATTACATTCCAACAAGGAAAATTTAGTTAAGAAACATGGAATTTTTACGAGTAAAGCTAATTGAATACAGGAATACGGGAATAGATCGCCTGTGGAAATTGTGAAATAGTCATCCTCACTAAAAGGTTAGATTTGGAATGTTGTAGGTATAGGATTCTGTCTTGGATCAAAATTTGAAGTTCCTTCTAGGACTTTTTTTCTTATTCTGAGTCTTTCGATCTTTATCTCTTCAGCCCAACAGCTGTAAAGTAAGGACCTGCACTTTTATAGTGTTAGTTCCTTATTCTGAATTTTGAAAGCATTTTTTTTTTCTACTCGAAATTTTATCTGGTAGTTTAGTTTATTATTATTGTCTCTCTTGCTTGTAGCGTCAGGTTGGTGCAGTCATAAGGCTGTAAGTATGGCCTTAGAAGAATGTTTAGTGCATCACCTGCAGCTTGCATTTGGATAAGAGGCCTCTTAGAAACAGAGCAGCTGATATTTTCTGAAGCATGTTGTGGGACAGAGAAAGAGATGAGCAGAATTTGATGGAACTGATCTCATCTCTCACTCACTGAAAATCGGAAGGACACTTGAGAATACAAACGTTGCAGTCCCACTGACAGCTTACGAAATTGATGACATGATGATTTGTATGAAAATACGACAATGCCATGTTCATATGGCAGAAGTCTCATCATCCTTACACATCATGTATTTATATTCTAAAACTTTGGTGCGTACTTAAAATCCTTCCCTGCAGTGGTTTTAAATCCAACCCCCAAATGCACTGGCATTTTATTTAAATTCCTGTCATAATTCTGCTTTCCAGGCACTTCCTCCTGGAACATACAGGTGGCTAAACTTCTTTATACTGTATATCTCGGACCACAGTTTTACAAATTGTGTTTCTATTAATTATAGTACTATTACAGTTATTTGGCATAGGGTTACCTTTCTTGTGACTTTGGTACCATTTCACTTTAGTGTTTTCATATTTCCCAGTCTACTGTTATAACACACATGCTTTGTCGGGTATTTATTTGTTGCTTTCCATTTACTCTCTCCTCTAGAAGATGGAAAAAAACAGGCACTAGCTGTATTTTATTCAAATGTCTGTACATTTGTAAAGCTTTGAGTAAAATGACTCAGCCCATAAATATCCAGAAAATTTGAAAATTATTGGGCATTTTATTCAGCAGCTATTTATGAAATTGTAAAGGAAGTTTTCCTTGGGGCAAGTAAGAACTCCACCCAGTGCTTCTACAAATAGTCTAGGAAGGGAAGCATAATAGTTACACACAAAATACTGCCAAAGCAGTTCTCTGCTCCATTTCAGTATCATCAGCTGTTTAATGATCTGAGAGAGAAGATAATGGCATCAAATATTGACATCTGAACCGCTCCACTAGATATTAGTTTTCTGTATGCTATTTTGTTCTTTACCATTCACCCTCCCATACATACTTTTTTATTATTATTGGCTACTAAGGTCTAGGAGTAAAGAAAATGTAGCCAAGGAAAACAGTCTTGGGTTGGCAACAGAGGCCAAAATTAATGTCAGAGATCAGAATCTGCTGGAGAATTGCTAACTTTCTGAATACTCAGTATGAAACGATTTGAGGAGAGAAAAAAAGGTATGGATCATTAATGAGGTTGTTATGACATTCTGTAAATTTGAGGATAGAGAATCTGTGTAAAATGATTGTTCCCAGCCTCCCTTCTCCAAAACCTTGACTGAAGGCTAAAGAATAAGAGATGCAGTAGTAAGTGTTAAGCTGATGTGTTCCAATTTTCAGGTGACTAACTCAAATGCGCCATCCAAATTAGCTTCTTGAGTTTCCTGTACCACGCAGAGACACTTATATACCTCAGAGCATAAAGGTAAGTGCATAAAGTACACAGAATTATACAGTATATGAAGTATATTAACACAATTTCAATGGCTTTAATGGCCAAAGCAAACAGCTATCCTGTTGCGTGTTTCTTTTTTAAGGATGTACTTAAATATACTCATACTCATAGTCTCTGCACATAATTCCAGAAAAGAAAAGAAAAGAAAAGAAAAGAAAAGAAAAGAAAAGAAAAGAAAAGAAAAGAAAAGAAAAGAAAAGAAAAGAAAAGAAAAGAAAAGAAAAGAAAAGAAAAGAAAAGAAAAGAAAAGAAAAGAAAAGAAAAGAAAAGAAAAGAAAAGAAAAGAAAAGAAAAGAAAAGAAAAGAAAAGAAAAGAAAAGAAAAGAAAAGAAAAGAAAAGAAAAGAAAAAAAAGAAAAGAAAAGAAAAGAAAAGAAAAGAAAAGAAAAGAAAAGAAAAGAAAAGAAAAGAAAAGAAAAGAAAAGAAAAGAAAAGAAAAGAAAAGAAAAGAAAAGAAAAGAAAAGAAAAGAAAAGAAAAGAAAAGAAAAGAAAAGAAAAGAAAAGAGCTTTTTTTTCCTACGGACTAAGCACATAGGTTCTTATGATCATCCTTTGGGAATGCAATAAGTTATGGCAAGAATCCCCCCCCCCAATAAATCAGAAATAATATGCAAAACAAAGACTTTGTATTCTCACTTGTCTTAGGAAAGAGCTAGAACAGATTTATTTCATTTACACTGAATTCCCAAATGGGGCATAAGCATTCAGTTGCCATTTTCAGACGCCTAAATAAAAAATCAAGCTCCTCAACACCCACACAACACGGTTGCCTAACACTGGCAGTACATGACTTCCTCAGGCACCAAAACTACTACAGGTGTGTTTCCGGCACCAAAGTCTCCCTTTTTGTGCACACTCAGACTGCATGAGCACTGACAGAAGTAAGCAGGCAGGTTTCTGGTACACATCTAATTACTGTTGGGCTCACAAACGGACTATTCCTCCACTTATATTCCTTAAATGACTGAAGCAAGAAGGTGCTTTAAGAGACGTCGGGGTTTATGTGGCACAGAGACAATTTGGAAGAGCAAGAGCTGTGGTGCCTGGCATGCTTCTCTGCCAGTAATTCACTGGATAGAGACTTTACTCCAGATGAAAGAAGACCAAATTCAGTTCTCAATCTCTGCCTGAGGGACCCAGATCCAAAGTCTTCTGGTACTCTAATTATCTATTCTAGACTGGCTGGATACATCTCAGCTCCATTTAGCTGTATAAATGTCATTAATTGTCCATGCTAGTACCTACAGCAGCAATCTATTCTATCAGGATGGAGCCATTTAACTTATGGCTATTTCTATTTTCTCCCATCACCCATCTCTTCATATTAACTAAATTCCTGCTTCAGACTAAAATCTTCAGTAGTTCTTCAGTGCCTAAAGTTTTGTGAGATGAATTCCAGTCAGGGTATTTAATGCCAAAGGTTAGTTCTCTCTCAGTCTCTCCTCCTGAAACTATTCAATTTTCTGTGGAATAGCTTAACATATGTAAGACATGTAAGATATGTTAAATATCTTATTTAAGATTGATACCAATGGCATGATTCTATAGTTTAGAAAATCAGCATGCAGGCATTTGTGCTGCATCTCTGCATTTATAATATGCAGGCAATCCTATGGGGAAAAGGCTACTGACTTGAAAATATTTAGATAATTTTAGAAGATTAGAACTTTTGTTTAGATAAGTGTTTATGGCCAGTCCTTCGTGTTTTCTTCCATGCTGAAAGTGTTTTATTTCTTCTACAGGTGCGTACAAAAAACTGCTGTGAATTCCATTTCTGCCTTTTATGCATAACTGTATTTTTGCACACTATTGCTGTCCCTACTGAAAATCCTTTAAAATAATTTAAAAGCAAAAGTAACATTGGCAGTTAAGCCACATTACTCATTCTGATACTGCTTTTAAACAAAATGGGGGGAAAGGGTTGTTAAACCCTGTTCTTTTTCAGTATTGTCCTAGCAGCGTAATATACAACAGCCTATCTATCTGAAGTAAAAAAAGTTCAAGATTTAACTGTGTTTATACACTCTCTTATAATCAATTACTTCACTACTGCTTTACTTAGGAAGAGAATGAAAGATGAACCTGTAGAAGAGCTGATCTCAGCAGAAAGGTTATAGCATACTTACAATATAAATCAGGAGCGCTAAGTACATTTATCCCTTAAGACCTTTACTTAAGATCTGGATTACCAGCCTTTTTGATAATTTTCCCAAAATGAAGCACAGTTCATGTCTTGTTAGTCTTTATAAGCCATGAGACAAATAAAAGAAAATATGAGGATAGCATGCTTAAAAATTATTTCAAACCTTCAGAATATTTCTCTAGAAAATACCTAGTATCCTTTCAGTGAGGGCAGAGCGGCAAGGATTCTGTAATAACTCCCTACTTTCACACTAAATCTTCATAGAAGAGTCAGTGCCTGACTTGAAAATTTCATGTCTTTGCTCAGTCTTTTTGTTTGGTTACTTGTGGAAAAACTGAAGAGTACAGTGACTCCACCGTTCATAAGAGAGAACCCTAAGTTTCCCCATTATGTACCACATGCATTTGACAGAGCTGTGTGTTAGCTTCCCCCCGGCCCCGACATGCCTGTGCAGATTTACATGCAAGAGTGAGGTCAGAGGAACAGTGATTAGACTCGGGTAAGATGGATGTTAGGTTGCAGAAAGATTAAAAGTGGTGATATAATTTACTATGAAAATTACTATCATTAAGGAACAAAGAAAGTGTGCTTGCATATATTTTTGCTATATCTATGGATGTCAATTTAAATCAACTAAGGACAAGCTCTAAAATGAAAGCTCAATGATTATTATATTTAAAACCATCACTAGTAATTCACAGTATTGTGAATCTTTCAACTCTAAAGACCAACTGATGACAGATATGCCTATTTATTTCTATTTATTTGTGACATCTATGGTTACAAGATCACTTTCCGTGACAAGGAAAACTACACCATGCTGAAGAAAAATTATAGATGCTGTGAAATTTTCAATGCTGGCTGTTGTTTTTATTTTTTCTCTCTTCAAAAAGAGAAATTCCATCATAGTCTGGTAGCACATTAGGTCATACGATAACATGCAGTTTGGGGTTTTAAGGAGGTAGCAGGGTGCTGTGGGTGATATGCGGCAGTCAAGATTTTTCAGAGTCTCTCTCTAACAGGAGAACTATTGGTAGTAGATTGAAGGACTGTTACGACTCTTCTAAATAAGAAAATTACATGTTTTTAAGATAAATGAGTACAAACTGAATGTCTAAAATATAATATCTTAAAAAATGCATTGTGTTTCAACGGGTGGAGAAATATTTTGAATCAAAACAGCAAAACCATATACTTCTAAAATCTCATTAAACTCTGTTTTTGAAGAGAACTGGGCAACAGACTAGGGGGGCTTGCTGGTTGGCAGAAAGGTACGGAAGTTAAGATGTTTGGCAGGTTGTTAACCTTTACAATAGAAGGATGGATTTAGACTTGAGACTGTTAGATTTCTCCTGTATGCTGCTAATAGACATATGAATAATCATAAAGACCTACAAGACATATTCTACTTAAAAAGACTAACACATAAGAACCAAAATTAATCTTGATGCCAAAGTTAATAAACACCTAACAGTACTTAGGAGTCAAGTTAAAAGCAATGTCAAATATTTCTTAAGAGGAAAGATATTCTAATATGATCTGTACTTTAGTTATGACTCTTCCTAAGATCAGCAGTTTTCAGGTCTTACCGTTGCTATTTTCATATCATAAGAGCACTTACTGCTACTTATATATCTTATATAAAATCTTGCTATATAGTAAGATTTTCATCAGCATGAACATAATTTCTGTTCCAACAGCTCTTCGTATGTGTTTGAACTTCAGAATGTCATTACTTTTGAGAAAAAAAATAAGCCTTAGAATATGCCTAAAGAGTTACGTTAGCTGCTTATTATGAAAGCGCTTATAATCTTGGATTAAAGTTGAAAACAGCTTGAGGGAGAAAAGGATGAAGGGGTAGTAATCTGCATTTACACTTAGACTATTTGAATTGATTGCCCTTTATAATAAATTTCAGTTAAACAAACTAAACAATAAAATGAAGCAGTTACAAACTGAAAAACTAGATTTTGTGAACTCTGCATGGACTATTCAAGGACAGGCACATCCTTAAGGATTTAAGGCACATCTTCCATTTACATCTTGAAAAGCCACGTAGACTTAACTGACTATCAAACTCAGTGTTTTTATAAAACCATTTATATGTAACTAGTTAGGTTGCTTATGTAAATTCAATTTTGGATTGGACAGTAAGCGAATGTCTAAACTTCAAGCTTCTGTTTCACTAGTAATCTGATAAATACACCTCTGATTTCTAGTTTCATCCACAAGGACTTGAAAGTCTCATTCATGCTCAATTTAAAATCCTGGATTTAGCTGCTTTATGGTGGCTTGCCATGATTACCTATCCTACCGACTACCAGCCTGTCTTTCTCTTTCTGAAATGCATTTTCCTTTTGGCTCTCTGCCCAAATACTGTTAAGAAGCATTAGTTCCCAGGGCAGGCCTCATCCTTTTCCAGTTAAATAGAGTAAGAAGTGCTGATTCTACTATTTTACTGATATCCTCACTATATTATTCTTTATTTTATGGCTTGTCTCTGAATGCTCCCTGACCTAAGAACTTGCTGTTCATAAAGTGACGTGATTGCTCCTTTCACACAATTATAAAAGAACCCAACAACCCTGTTACTTTTAATTCCACTTCACTGATCCAAACACTGTTTGAATGTAAATGTTATAAGCTAGTATTTTGTCCAAAAGGAAAGAAAGATAATACTCTTTTAGCCACAAGGAAATTATTTGATATTTTTTTCTGACTTTCTTTATAAGTGAAAATGAATAAAGACATCTGGGAAGGGTAGTCAAGGCAATTTTCTCATACATTTTCTATTTATTATAATTTTTAATGATTCTTGATTAATAATACCAGAAAATGAAAGTGATAATATTTGTATGCCAGGTGAGTTTCTCAAAATCAAGCCCTGTTTTAGCTGAAGAATTGAATGGTAAAACTCACACTGATTTAATGAAGGACAAAATGCTATTGCTGGTATACCTGCACCTGCACCATGGGTTTTATTACTATAGGCATGTTATATATGGGATGCCAAATAATGTAGTTAGTTCAGCTAAATGTGGGTCAAGACCCTGCTAAGTTGCTGGTGTTGAGCCTGAGTGAGATATCCCAGACATCCCTACAGACCACAGATTTGTGATACAACAGATCTCTTCTTCCCTGTGACTCTACCTGCCCTGTGAGGGCTGTTGTACCTGTAATCTCTTTGTACTGGGTATAGTCACAGTTTGTACCCTGCAGCTGTGAACTACAACCACAACACACTACCACGCTACATTTGGAAACATCACTGGGAAAAGCTGGACTCTCCTTCATACTCTCTCCTTCCCCTAAATCTGTTCCGGGGTCTGGCAAGTAGGTGCATCCATCACACAGATTCAAAGAAGGCAGGATAGTTCCCAGCCTTTCAAGGCAAGTGAAAACAAGCCAAGTATCCTCAACAGATCTGACATGTCTGTTGACTGGGGGCAGACTTGTCTCCTTTCATTGATGCTATCTGGGACAAGCTGCCCCACTGATTTCTTCCTGTTCAATCCCATTTTTTTTTGTAGAAAGATACTTTGTAATTCTCTGTCTAGGTTTTTATGATATTCTCACTTGTCTAGCAAGAAATATGAGCATCTTGCACAGGGTTTCATGTGACTAGACATTAGTAAGTGTAAAACCTATGAGAAAGATAAAACAAGCCTTATAAAAATGTACACTAGGATAAATGTTTAAAAAAATATACGTTTTTAGAGTAATTTTTTGAAAGAAAGACTTTTTAAAAGAATGTCGATAAGGGAAAAAATTATATAAAGGCATGCACTAAGCAGAATTGCCAGACTGGCTTTATATCTAGAAAACAAATTATTTAGAAAATACGAAGTATCATGGATATACTTTTTCAGACTTCCTCAAACACTGATATGATAACACTTGAAAAAATTGATAGTTTATATAAAAATTTTTCATATTTATTGCTATAATAATTGAGACAGAGACAAAACTAGTTAAAGGAAGAAAGCAACATACTTAGCTAGAAGGAAGTTGCTCATGGAGTTCCTTAAGAATATTTTCGTTAGTGCTTTTGGCACAAAGAGCAGGAGTACACTGATGAAGTTTATTCAAGACACAAGACAGGAGGACAAGAATACCATATAGGAATATGTGGATCTTCAGAAATAATAGAGTTAGGAAAAAGGCCACACAGTTAGGAAATCATGTTACTTAGTAGAGAGGGAACAGCAAAAGATATGACAGAACTAGGTTTACTCATCGAGAGGATTACTTGAAGATGCCAGCATAATGAAGGCTACAACATGTATATCCTGTGTGTCACACCATGTATTTGCAGAATTGAAGTTCAGTATTACTGCAAGTCTGTAAGGAAGAATATTAAACCTTATCTAGAAATACTCCATGCAAAATCCATCATTCACCAAAAAAGATGAATGCAAACTGGAGTAAGTCTGAAGCAGTGCTACCAGGATGAAAGAAGAATTTTTAGAAGAGAACTTTTACCTTTGTTTATACTTCACTTTGTTTAACCTGAAAATACGAAAGCCCTGTGAAGCTTGTGGAGTAAGTCCCCATGGATCCGTTTCCAAGCACATTAAGGACAAGAGGTGACTGTGAACAGCCATCACAGATTTACCAAGGGCAAACTGCACTTGACCAACCTGATTGCTTTCTATGAGGAGTTAAAAGCCTCTGTGGATGGTGGAGGTGGTGGGGAGGAAGCATCGGAAGACATTTATTTTTATTTTAGTAGAGCTTTGACCAAGTCTCCTATAACGTGCTTGTAACCAAACTGGGGAAAAATGGACTGGATGTGTGAATTACAGGGTGGATGAAAAACTGGCTGTGTAAATTAGAGTCAAGGCTAATGGTTCAAAGTCTAACTGGCAACATATTTGGGGTACTTTTTCTCAAGAGTTGATTCTGTGGCTAGTGAATCTCTGTCAGTGATCTGAATGGACTGCCAGTAAGTTAAAAAATGACATGTGGAGGAATATCTGATACGCTTGAGGCCACAGCTACTATTCAGAAAGACTTGGAGAGGTGGAGAAATGGGCCATCATAAACCTCATGAAACTCATCAACGACAAATACCAAGTCCTGCAGTTGGGATGGAACAACAATACGCAGCAGCTCTTAAGATGGCTTCAGGGTCCTGGTAGATGACATGTCAACATATGACAATGTCTGGGCATCCTAAAAGTGGATGCAATATTCCAGATATGGCTGCACAATTACTGAGTAGAGGGAATAATCACTTCTCACTCCTGCTGCCATGCAACCCATACCCTCCACAGCATACCAGAAGATCCTGTTGTGGTAGTCTGCAACAGAGGCTTCACGTTAGTCGAAAACCACACACACACACACACATGCATGCAAACATGGACAAGAGCCAGTTCATGAGATACTTAACCTCCAGACCCTAAGGACCCCAGATGTCTTTCATTCAGCATTGCAGATATAATGATTAGAGTAAATAGCAGACACCTAGGGAATAAATATAAGAACAGGGGAATACTACAGTGATACTTTCCTACATTTCCAATTGCCAGCAGTCTGTGGTTTAAGGATAACCTGATCCCCTGTATGTAACTGCATTTAACAGCTTTGCTACGGTTTTAACAGACTTTGTGCTGATAACTTATGCAATTGCTCTTTGAATGCTTTTATAACTCTGGCCACAGCAACATCCTGTGAGTTCCACAATTGTGGGTCACGTGAGAAGAGTGCTTACTTACATTTCTCTTAAAGTTACTGCCTCATCATTTAATTGAATGCCAATAATTTTTCCCTGTACAATAAAACATGGTGACCCATCAAGACATGGCCATTTTTTCCGTATGTTATGGAGACCTTCAGCATCTCCTTTGACCTCAATCAATCACCTCCCTTCAATGTTGAAGACTCTTTAGTCTATTTAATAATCCTTCTTATGGTTGTATAGAAGTCTGTATTTATGACTATCTTTTTCTGATTACCTTTGCACATTTTGAAGCGCTTCCCATCTTATTTATTAGAAGTGAGCAGAACTGAATGTAATGTTCAAGATGAGGGTAAAACATTTATTTGGACATTAAGATAATGATGCTTCTTTTTAACTGTCCTCTAAGAACTCTTTCCTGAAAAATAATATCTAATCTGCAAATCATCATTGTCCACCCACATTATTATTATTACATACAGTTATAACTACAATATAGATTAGTTAGGTATATTTTAATTTCATTGCCCTTAATAATTTGATAGGATCAACAACTTAATCACTTCGGTTTTATGTCCCCTCTGCTACCTTTTCTTTTTTTCCTTTAGGTCATTCATAAAGAGGTTAAAGAGCACAAGTTTCATCTCACGCTTGAGCAGAACCTTTCTCCTTTGGAGAAACCGATCATTTATTCCTAACTTCAGTCTTGTATCCTTTAAACAGTTATTACTCCCCTAGAAAGCCAGAGGAAAACCGAGTAAAGTTTCTTTTTGAAAATCACGTATATTTAATACCTTTACATATCCCTTTTCTGTGATCTTCTGTAAACAAAAGATGAATAATTCTCATCTCTGTCATAATTATACATATGTTTATAACTTACTTTTCCAGTAGAGAAGTGAAACTATCAGGTCTATATTCCCCTCAGTCTCTTAAGGTCACCTTTAAACAGTCATTTTGCAGTTGTCATCTCCCATTACTCTGAAACTGGGGAAATTTAAGCAATAGGGTGTATAATTACTATTAGTTTTTAACAGTACTTTTTGCTGGCATGTAAATTTGAGGCAGTTACTTCCAACTCCATCCCCAGAAAGAAAGCATTAAATTAAATAAAATGTAGAGTCATTTAGCCCTGTGCTGGTCTTCTGCCTGTGCTCTATTTTACCTGCATTCTGTTTCTTTCATTTCTTCTAAATAAGTCACCACTCCATTGCAATTCAAGTTCTAGCACTTTTGGTTGTATTTCCCTCTGGAGTGTTTTTCAAAACTGTGTAGAGGAATACTCCAAAGCATAATGTAAACAGAAATCAGTAAAACTATAATATACCCAGTTCTAAACATAAAGCTCATTCACCTTCTACCTCTTGTTTCCTTGCGCTATTTCAGCTGTTGGGACTCTATCTGAAGCTGCTGTTCGTTTAGCTTGTCAGTCAGTAGAGCTAAACGAACTTACTGCCCGTCAGAGACTTTAGCCATACCCACAGATGAGACAAGAGCTTTCTGTTCTTGCAGTACTATACTATTAGCAAAAATGTTTTCCTATTCTAGAACCTGGAAGTCTGATTTATTTGCAAAGGGAATTTCTTGAGTCAGCTGCATCTCATCTTACTGGTGATGGCCACGCCATCTCTCCTTGATCCCAGCAGAGTACTCTGTTCCACTACATCAACTCCCAGGCACACAGGAGGATAAAGCTGAATATCCTTTTTCCTACTATACTCCTCATTCTTTCTAAACAACTGTTTATAGTCATAGCTCAGGTTTCCTAATATCCTGCTGTCCCCTAAATACAGCTTCCGTATCTCAAGGTGATATTGCTGTATTAACTATACTGCAACCGCTTTCTTGTGATGTTGATATCATCACTGTCTTCAGCTCTTTTTTGTGGAAATATTGTCTCTGAATACGTTCACTGATTTAAACAAGCTTCAAACAGAGGCGAAAAATGCTCTAGTTACAGAGAAAAAAATTATTTCAAAGCACAAACATTCTTCCTGATAACACATTTTAGTGCTGAAAACCTGAATACTGTTAGTAGACATAGCATTTAAATAAAATCTCCACTTCAACACACACTGCTGTTTGAATGGACTCCCTTTAAAGAAATGAGACTTACAAACGTACAAGGTAAGTTAATCATCTCTCTGTAGAAATTTTGAATAAATTTCATTTCAAATAATTTTGAAATGGATAAACATAGGAATTGTTAACACTAACATAACTCCAAAATCAGGTTTCAGGCTACAAAGAACAATATTAGATTATGGTATATTGATAACACTCCCCTCACATACATAAATATTCAGTTTTGCCCCCATCCGTTTACACCTTGGAAAGTGAGGCACTGCAGTTCCTACTTTATCCAAGTAACTTATTTTTTGGATTAACACTGTATCTGAATATATTGCCACAAAACTATTTATTGAAGAAAGATTTTTCAAACATCTCTCAGTCTAAAGGGGTGGAATTCCTTGTGAAGAATCTTTTGAATACTGAGATTGGTTGGATTAAACTCAAAAAGTTTGTTTATTTTTGCTTCCAATTTTAAGTTCTGATCCATAATTATATCCCTAAAATTGCACTGTGCCTACAGCCCTTTAATTTTAATACATCTCATACGGGAGTACAGTTATAGTACATATAATTTGTATTTAGGATTTGGCTTTGGATATGTGGTTTTCAGATCAAGATTCTGATGGAAATATATATGCAGATTCATGTATAAGTTTATACTTCTTTTTTCATTCCACATAGATGCAGTGATTTAGCAGATAGTAAATTAATTTCCTACACTATTCAAAATTAAAAGAGCTGCAAAAGCATCAGGAATTAAGCTAAAATGTATTCAGATTTTTGCTTTTTTTTGTCCCCAAAGTAACAAGTATTTATTTAGAATATAATCACAATTATCTTTTTAAAGTCAAAGTCACAGTAAAATGTCCCGTGCCATTTACAGAGACTGAAAAACCAGCTGCTGACTGCCACAGGGATTTCAGAAGTGTCTTCTACCAGGCAGTCAAGGAACTCGGTACCAGACTTCTGACTCAATCTACCATAACATTATCAGTGGCCCTTCTTGCAAATATCATTTAACTTCAGAGAGAAAGAAGGTAGGGTTTATTTACTCCAACCATACATCTCTCTACATTGTGTGTGTCTACATTTGGGCTAGCCACATTTACACCTAAGCTACAGTACTTTCAAAGTCAGAGGAGCTAACAAGTTACATTGGGGCAGGGGGGATTCATCTGATGTAAAGAGGTCTACGTCACGTAAAATTAGTATGATCGTGACATTACTGAAAGAAATGTCGCCACTCTTCCAAGTCACATGTGATCGCAACTCTTGTTTCTCTTCTACCATATGTACGTGTATCACCACTGTCATTGCCATATTTGAACCAAGGATCTGTACTGTGTAAAATGATATAATAATTTTGGATTCAGTTGTTGTGTGGAAGTTGTTCTCATGTTTATCACAGCTTCAACGTTACTCTGAATTTTCACCAATATTTCCTGTAGTGACTTAGGCTGGGAAGAATCTAGTATGAGGAGTGCAAAAGCCTATTTCTAAGAACAAGATAGCAATACTGAGGTCTTAAATGGTTGTTTCCCTTAAACTTCCTAATGCAGACTCAATTAGTTCAGAATATCAAATTCAAATATTAATGCACTTGCGATTAAGTTTGGCCTGAACAGTGTAATGTAAAAAGAGGCCATTACTCTTCATGATGTCACTATAGATGGGCAATCTTTTTTAATGAATAATTTATTTGATGAATTTTGTCATTTTTATCTGGTCATGAAGACTTCATACTCTTCCCAAAGGTAACAGTCAAGACTGAGCAACAGAAAATTCATAATACATTTTCCTTTACACTCTGAAAAAAATTGTGACTTATTTGATATTTTAGTATTTCTGGTTTCAACAAATTTTTACCAGAATTTTACATTATCTTCCTCCAAGATCAATATCCATGCATCCCTGAGAGGAAGAAGTCAAGCAAAGGAGGCAGGAGACCCGCAAGGGTGAGAAAAGAGCTTCTAGGAAAGCTCAAATGGAAGAGGGAGGTTCACAGTATGTGGAACAAGGGACTGGCCACTTGGGAAGAATACAGGAATGTTGTCAGGGTATGCAGAGATGCAACAAGGAGGGCCAAGGCCCACTTGGAACTAATCTGGCAAAGGATGTAAAGGAAAACGAGAAGGGCATCTTCAAATACATCAGTAGTGAAAGAAAGACTGGGAAAACTGAGCCCAGTGCTGAACAAGAAAGCGGCCCTGGTGAGGCAGGATGCAGAGAAGGTGGAGTTACTAGACACCTTCTTTGCTTCAGTTTTTACAGCTAAGGCTGGCCCTCAGGCATCTCAGCCCCCAGAAGAGAGAGAAAAAATCTGTAGAAAGGAAGAATTCCCCTTGGTTGAGGAGGATTGGGTTAGAGATCGTTTAGGCAAACTGGGTCCTCACAAATCCATGGGCCCTGAAAAGGTGCACCCATGAGTGCTGAGGGAGCTGGCAGATGCTGTCACTAAGCCACTGTCCATCATCTTTGAAAGGTCATGGAGGACAGGAGAGGTGCTCGAGGACTGGGGGGTAGCCAATGTCACTCCAATCTTCAAAAAAGGGCAAAAAGGAGAACCCAGGAAACTATAGGCCAGTCAGCCTCACCTCCAACCCCAGAAAGGTGATGGAGCAGTTCATTCTGGAGGTCATCTCCAGGCATGTAGAGGAAAAGGAGGTTATCAGAAGTAGTCAACATGGATCCACCAAGGGGAGATCACGCTACACCAGCCTGATAGCCTTCTATGATGGCGTGACTGGCTGGGTAGGTGGATGTTTTTTATCTTGACTTCAGTAAGGGTTGGATATTGTCTCTGATAACATCCTCCCAGGCAAGCTAAGGAAGTGTGGGTTAGATGAGTGGACATTGAGGTGGACAAAAAACTGGCTGAACAACAGAACTCAAAGGGTTGTGATCAACAGACCAGAGTCTGGATGGAGGTATATAACTAGTGGCGTTCCCCAGGGGTCCGTGCTGGGTCCAGTCCTATTCAATATATTCATCAATGACCTGGACAAAGGGACAGAGTGTAATCTCAGGAAGATCGCTGATGATACCAAGCTGAGAGGAGCGGCTGGTACACCAGAAGGCTGTGCTGCCATTCAGCGAGACCTGGACAGGCTGGAGAGCCTGTTCCGAGGGGAACATCATGAAATTCAACAAGAGTGAGTGCAAGGTCCTGCACCTGGGGAGGAACAACCCCACACACCAGTACAGGCTGGGGGCTGAATTACTGGAAGGTGTCTCTGTTGAGAAGGACCTGGGAGCAATGGTGGACAGCAAGCTGACCATGAGCCAGCAATGTGCCCTTGTGGACAAAGTGGCAACGGTATCCTGGGGTGCATTAAAAGGATTGTGGCCAGCAGATTGAGGGAGGTTATCCTCCCCCTCTACTCTGCCCTTGTGAGACCACATTTGGAGTGCTGTGTCCAGTTTTAGGCTCCCCACTTCAAGAAAGACAGGGAACTATTGGAGAGAGTCCAGCGGAGAGCTACAGGTGCTATAAGATGATCAGGGGACTGGAGCATCTCCCTTATGAGGAAAGGCTGAGAGACCTGGGTTTGTTCAGCCTGGAGAAGAGAAGACTGAGGGGGGATCTTATCAATGCTTGTAATTATCTAAAGGGTGATTGCCAGGAGGATGGGGCCAGAATCTTTTCAGCGGCACCCAATGACAGGCCAAGGGGCAATGGGCACAAGTTGGAACACAGGGAGTTCCAGCTAAACATGAGAAAAATCTTCTTTCCTGTGGGGGTGCCAGAGCAGTGGCACAGGCTGCCCAGGGAGGTTGTGGAGTCTCCTTCCCTGGAGACATTCAAAATCCACCTGGATGCGTTCCTGTGCCCCCTGCTCTGGGTGTCCCTGCTCAAGCAGGGGGGCTGGGACGAGATGATCTCCAGAGGTCCCCTTCCAACCCCTACCGTTCTGTGATTATATTTTATGAGTGAAGGGAATGTTTGTGGAAAAAAAATTTGCAGTGTTTAATTTTCTGCAAATACTATGTAACATTTGTACACAATTC